>NW_009186379.1:11812-31847 GCF_000690835.1 Fulmarus glacialis
AAGCATGCAGACACCGAGCAACGAGGAAAATATCAGCCCTAGGTTTCAGAGCCACAAACACTGTTGCACCCTGGCTGCTACCACTTGGTGTCACTGGGTGTCACAGATCTGGTGCCTCCCTGCACCCCAGGGCATTCACAGATGCTCTGTCCTCTTTCCACGGTGCCCCTGGCCCCAGCACCTCCGAAATAGCCACCCCACTCACTCCTGAGCTCAGATTTCTTCCCATGGGTGCAGGACCAAGCTCCTGGCTCTGGGCAGAGCTGCGCTGGCCGAGGGACAGCCTTCCCATCCCCTGTGCCACAGTCCCCTGAGCTGGGGACACAGGTCCTGAGCCCCAGGCAGGGTTTGGGAGAGGAGCAGGCACTGGGGAGGCGAGTGTGGGGCCACGCATGAGTGTCACAACCTGCTGCCGAACAGGTACAAAGGGAATTTGCTTTTTTAAGGGAGTGTATTAGGCTTTGCCTCTAACTCTGCTTGAAAGCGCTGGGTTGGGGGTGGCCTTAGCCACCCTTCCACGCTTTCCTGCGTGGCAGAGGCTGACCCGGCAGGAGAGCCCTTCGATTTGTCCAGCAAATGCAGGTCATTCCTCATGTTGCCCTTTGATCAATGAACTCCTAGTTTGGGATGTCACGTTTGTTGCTCTTCTGCCGGCAGAAGAATCAGAGTAAATTGTCCAAGTACCCTCTTGTGCTGCAAACCACACCGAGTGAACAGCTTTTGAAAACAGAAGTGCAGAGCTGAGGAGAAGCTCCCTTCAACCACATTGTCTCTTCTCCGATTTCTTCAGTTCTCAGTAACCTTTTTCACTTTTTACAGCCTCAGCTATTTCCTTTCACTATGCTTGAGCTCCTACCGTTCTACTTACAGCAGCCCACCTCTCTCTCCTCCTCCCCCCTCCTACCTTCTTTCAAGACCTTCTTGAGAGCAAACCACATCCTTACGTTCCTCTCATTGTTAGAGTCTCCACCACTGCTGCTGTTACGGCTCTTCACTACTTTTTGATCAAGTGGTCTAGCACAGCTTTGAACCTAAACTGCTCTTCAGATGTTCCCATCTGCAGGTGTGCAGACCATCCCAGTAAGCTGTATTTTACACGTTTGAACTAAGTTCCCTTAACTATATACTATAACTGTAACCATATACTCCTCAAACCTGTAAATTATTCCTTGCAATAAGTGTAAGCTCTCCATGAATTTGAAACTCAGGGCAGGTTTGTGGTCCTGTAAAAACAGTTTGCTAAACAAATGGACTCTGAACACTTCAGAGAAAGAAAGAAAAAGGATGATTACTGTTTGTGCCATGGGCTTAATGTTGTGACCATTAATGCTAAATCTGTGCTTTGTTGGATCATTCAGTGATTGACTCAGACTTGAGCTAACTGAAGCACAGGTACGTGACTGAATTCTCATTGCAGAACTGGCAGCGTTCGCACTTACCCACAAAGCGTATGGGGCAGTGATCACAAAATCCAGCTGGTGCCAGCTCTTGCAGACTGCATCATCTCCATCCCTCGGCTTGCCAATATTTGTCATTCTGTGACCCCAACCCCCTTTGCACTGTAGAAATGTTTGGGTTTATATTTGTCTTAGGGGATTTGCCTTGCTATATCCAAGCAGAATCTCTGCCACAGTCATTCAAGTGGTTTTGCGGCTTGATCAACATTCGCTACATCGAGAGGGAGCTTTCTCATTGACCTGGGATGACGCTGGGAGGAGGCACAAGATGCAGACCTGCTTCTCAGTGACCTGTTACATGTATGCACTCAGCCTGTGGAAAGAAAATGGTTTTGCAAGGGTCGTACTGCACATGTGGGAAGATCAACAGTGGAGGCCTCTGGACTGAAAAAGATGGGAATCTGCTGTGCTAAACTGGCCAGATAGGGAACAACGTGAGAGACACATTGCTCTTTTGACATCTGGCAGCCCCTAATTCCTTCACTGTGTTGCCAATGGGTTCAAACCTGAGAATGTGGTCACCACATCAGGAAGTGACATTTCCATTCCTGCGAGTCTTGTCCCAAACAACCTTTAGAAGATGGATGCGGAGGAATTCACAGGGGAGTTTTGCTTCCCAAGCATTTGACATGGTCAACGGGAAGCATGCTCCTACAGGCTGGCTCCCTTGGCCAAGCTCAGTTCCTCACAGGGAAGCATAAGTATGACTGCATTGTCAAATACCATGGATGTTTACACCTCCAGTTGGTCTGATGAGGCACATGACAACTGTACTTCCCACATCTCCTGCCTCTTTGATGAGTTCAAACAGGTCTGGACCTGGCCTTGGCCCTGGCCTCGACCCCTGATCCTCAGTCCACGGAGAAAAACGGAGTCCCTGCACGACCCCCCATAAGTGGCAGTCCTACCTACCTAGCTGATCTTCTGAAGCCATTACCAGATCCCTTCAATTACTTCTATATGGCCAGTGAACGTCCATAAGAAGTACCGACAGAAAACCTATTTTTGCAGACTTGAGTCTGACCCTGGTTGACTCTGATTCTGTCTCCTGTTTGCCCTCTGTGTCCTGTGCAGTATTTGTGAGATCAAGGAGGAGCAGACCTCAGTCCATCACGGTCACTGCCTGCTCCAGCTGTGGCTCCTTCACTGACATCCCACTGGGAGCACCACATCACGAGATGCTTGCAGGGATGCAAAGTCTCTCACATCTGCTTGCTGTCATGTAAAGCTGTGCACACATTGGAGGCACACAATGAACTTGTCATTATTTTAGTTTAATTCTTTTTGCACCTCTTGCTCCCGATTGCTGTATTATCCTGGCAAGCTTCTCTTGCAAATTCTGGTGCTCCAACCACTCTCAGTGTCTTGCAGCCAGTCCTGAAGCGCATTGCACCCTGTTAAACCCAGGTCAAAGTGGGACCTGGCGTTGTGGTGAACCCATCTCTTAGTGCCACATCAACACAGGCACACACTTCCCGCTTCAGGGACTAGTGGCTTTAGCTCAGGTACCTCTGCATGCTACTGCCCACGTGGGCTACGGATGTCCCTCAGAGGCCAGTCTCCTACATCTCTCATGCCCATCCCAGCCAAGCCAGGGAATGGTAAGAGTTAGACTCAGCCTTGTCATCAGACATGGTCCTGCCACAGCCCGTGGGATGTCTGCATGGCCTTGCGAGCCCATCGCTGCCACCCTGGATATCGACATGGCTCCTCTCTTTTGTTTCAGTTGTGGCTCAGCTTTCTCAGGCTGCTGGTTCTCGGAGACCTTTTCAGCAAAATGGCTGATTCATCGCCTCCTTCCCTTTGGGCTTCAGAGAAAGTGTGGCTCGTTCTCTGTAATATGTACCTGCCAGGGCAACACGAGCACGGGCCTGCGCTTCAGGGTCCCCGTTGTCCGTGTTTCCCACCAGAAAAGCACATCAACACCTTCACAAAGCGGTAGCAGCTTTGGGAGCCCCAGGTCCAATCAAAGCTTTTATTTCCCTATCTTTTCATATACCTGCAAGTCCTCGGAGATCCTGGCACAGCTTTTTTTCTATGGCCCAGGAATTCTTTTAGGTGTTACATAATTATCCTTAGCACCGCAGTTGCTTACATACCTCTCCCCTGTACAGAAATGAATGTAATTTCCATTCACATTCATGCTGACTCTGCCCATCTCCTGCTGCAGCTTTGTCCATTGCTCTTGTGAAGAGCACCTCTGAGCTCCCAGGCTTTTGTGTTCTCTTCCTGCCCGGGGTGTCTTCTCCCAGTGCTTGCAGACTCTGTGACATGATGTGGTCCGCTGCTGCTTCTGCATCTCACTCCTCATGCCTGGCACACTCGTAGCTTCTCTTGTTCATCACAGCACACGCAGCTCGGCAAACTGATTTTGTGGAGTTAAAGGTAGGGTTTTTTCAAGCCACCCTGCCTCAGGTTTCAGTTTGTCCACTGTTTTGGTTCTTTTGTCATATGCACAATGTCAGAGCACTGCCCTGCAGACATCTAAGCTTCTCTGCTCGGCGAATGCCCTGTTAATTCTGGATAGTTCAATAGCATCCCTGAGCGATTTGTCCCAGATCCCAATCAGAAAAGTCTCTTTTCCGGAACCCAGTTAACCAACCCCTTCTGCCTTAGATCTTTCCAGAACCCATCTCTGTTTTCATATGCTGTTTGTAGTCTCTGCTTAAAGCCGTATCACTCATGTATTTAATAGGCAATGCAGTGATACCCTCCAGTCTCTGCTGTGCAGTTTCACAGAGAGTTAACTCCACCAGCGTTGGCTGACACCTATGTCAAAGATCGAGTCCACCAGAACTAGCTATTCTCAGGGGGGAAAAGCAACTTCCCAACTAATCTTCTTTTTGCTAGGCAAGGCTCATAGGATTTCTTTCATCTGTAAATTAAAAGTTAAATTGTGACATCTCAGCAGTGGAAGTCATAAACACGTGTCAGCTATGAAAGCGGGAGGGGAATTTCTTGGGTAAAGATGCCTCATTTTCTTTAAATGCCTCTGGATAGTCAGGGAAAAATAGCAAAGCTATGGCCCTGCACATTAGAGAGCCAAAAACTTGAGGATGCTCCAGAGCAAGGGCAGTGCATCAGTTTTCTTGGCAGCCAGGTGGAAAGTTGTGGAGGACGTGAAGTGGAGTCTGAAGCTCCTCTCCTTGAGTTAATCTCCTTGAGTTATGTCTTGTACTGCATCGGAAGCCTGACACTCCCTATGGATACCCCTGACTGTTCCCACTGCAGCAAAAAAAATCTTTCCCATCACAAAAGAACAATTTGGGGAACAGCGGTAATTTCTCCCCAGTATTTTATCATGGAAGGGTGAAATTCTAAGGGTGAAAAGACCATAGCCGCTCACCTCACGGCTACTCTCCTCCGTCGTGCTAAACCTAAATTCTTGCTTAGGTTGTGTTCAGTCCCTCCTGTTCACCCGTACAAGAAACGGGAACATTTTCAAGGTAACGAAATTTCAGTGAGACCTGTCGATTGGGCACTAAGTCCTTACTGTAAGAATGTCCCTATTGCACACATCGAGATCAGTCCAGCCCAGAGTCCAGTCACTACAGGGAATGCAAGAGCATGCTCCAGAAAGAGCAGGTAGGGGTAAGTATGGAGGGACCTTCCCTCTGCTTTACCCTCCCAGCACTCAGCATAACTCCCTCAGGGAGAATTTGATTTCTAAACACGTCACTGATGAATCAGATGTTAGCTCAGCTCATACCCGTGTTTTCTACAATTAAAAAGGGCATTATGTTGATAGTCATGGTTATGGTCTGTTAAAATAGCAAAGTAATTAATGCGTCGTTGTATATTGTCCCTTCTCTTTCTGTCCCTTATGCTTACCTACTCCCTACGCCTGCAGTGAACTGAAACGCTGGAAAGCCCTAATCCCATAAAATTGTGTTACAAATCCATTCAGAGCAAACTCTGCAGGCCAAACCCATCAGCAGAAACATTTCTCAGAAGGGGAGCTAGGACGTGGCAAACTCAGAAGTACCCACCAGCACCACGATCAGGCAGGCTTACGCAGGCCCGGTCCGGAGCCTGGTTAAATTTAAAAGCTCCCCATTGACCTGACCTGGCTTTGGCCAAGCTCTGCATGGTGGGAGAGGGATTAAACAGCCACGTTCTTTGTCTAAGCCAATGCCCTAATCGTGAGCCAAGGCTGCAGCTCTGGTTTAGTTGGTCAATAACTTTATGACAGACCAGATACCAGCACAAATTCCACATACTACATAATAATTTAAAATATATGTATATATTTTAATGTCCAAGATCCATTAGAAGTCCTAAACCAGTCTCTTATGAAACCTTGTGACCTTTAACCCCTACTCGGGTGCGTGCTGTGCTGAACACTGCGTCGTTCACAGCAGGATGGTGCTGACACTGGCTTTTAAGCAGCAGACCTGGTGTCACGGTAGCAGATAAATGCAAGTGTTTAGTCAAGGTAATAGCCAGAAAGTCACTTAGAATTTTGTATCTAGAAAGAACAGAGTTTTCTGAGAAAGAGAAAATTCAGCAGTTGCTTATGTGTTACCAGAGATGTGGCATATAAGACACATAAGTCTCCCTCCAGTTGCTTCTACATAATTAATTCATCTACCGAGTTGAGGAGTATCCTGGGTCTCTTCCCTTGCACGCTGGGGCTGGCTCCCTGCCTTTGGCTACCGTGGCCCTGCCTGTGGCTAGCGGACACACTCAACCACCTCCAGGGCAGTCGGCATTTGCAAGGCATCTTGATTTTCAAAGCAAAGCCTGCTCTTTTGAAAATCTCACCTTTTTGTGGCACCTGAACAGCAACGGAGCCTTTTGGGAAGGCAGCCCAGGGGGTGGGGAGAGGCATCTGGGTCTCGGTGCAAAAGCCACCCCGGGTCGGCTCGCATCTTCCGAGACGCGGCCGGGAGCTGCTGGGGTGCCCGTGGGAGCCGGCGCCCACAGAAGGCTTCTTGGAAACGCTGCAGACATGGGCGAGCGAGCACTCACGCCGTGCGGAGGCACCAGTCGTCGTTTCCTTCCTCTTTTCCAGAGATAGAAGCAGCCACCGCCACACACAGGCCTGTGCCCTTCTACTCCGCCCCTGCATGAATCATACCGACGGCTGCCCAAGGTGAGAGGAGTAATGACAGAAATCCCCCCGGCCAGCCCTGTGTAGGGCACTTGTGAAAGATCTGAGACAGGCATGTTGCTCATTCACTTCTTCAAAACCAGAAAGGCAGCAATAGCTGTTATTTTGTTTGCTAATAACTAATTCAGGGCTCTTGCAGCTGATGCCTGCAAGGCTGGAGGCCGGCTCCCCGCACTCAGGAAGGGATGTGCCACAGGTTTTGGCTCAGTGCTTTGAGCACCCCCTCGAAACGCAGCGGCTGGAGCCCAGCTGAGACGCACCCTCCAGTCCGTGCAGCCAGCATGACAGCGCCTGCAGAAACCCGGCCTGGGTAATAACTTAGAGAAACACTGATTTTAGAAATGGCACACGAAATAAATCTGCTACTGCAAGAGCACCTGCAGGTGACAGCAGGGCCAGCTCTGTTTGCAGAATAGGGCAGTTGCCTGTGATGCCTGCTAAGGGGGATCCCTGAGGAGCATCGCTTCTGTCCAGCTTAAAACCCGTCTCCCTCGGGCTGCGTGGGCAGGGCGATGCTCTCCCTCTGGCTCCCGAGCAACACGGACCATGCTGGCACACAGCAGCTGCGCGGTCACGCCGCAATGGAGCGAGAGGTCCAGGGCAGGGGAAAGACCACCATAGCTATAGTTAAGCAGTTACAGCAATATAAACATCTAGGTATGCACAAAGGTTGTTTTCTCCCTGAATTTCGTTTTCAACACCTGGCCGCTCGGAGCACGACGTGAAGGGCGAGCAGGTCAGCTAGGACAGGTACACAGTCATAGCTGCTCAGGATTTTTTGCTCTTACAGCTGTGAAGGAAATCTCTGAGACATAAAGTGTGTTTCCTCACGTCCAGAGACAAAAGTTCATTACTGTCGTTTCTAACAAGGGAGTTTGGCTAACCCGATTGTGCTCATATCTGGCTTTTTTCAGAGGCTGAACTGACTTTTAATTAAGTCAAGGTAGTTAACTTGCTCACAAAGGCAAGAACGGACAAGCTGTTATCATGGTCTGAAATGAAGCTTTTTATTCTTTCTATATTAACCTGAGCCCTGTGTAGCAGAGGCATTAGGAGAAAGTGCTAAGAGACATGAATTGCCCCATTTATTTGAGATTATTTTAATGGCTATATTCACTCGAATGCAATAGGAAAGGCTGAGATGTCAGAGTGCTGACATTTCTTTTTTCTTTGTGTCTGATCCCTGTGGTGATATATTTCATTGTGGTGCCATGTATAAAAAGACTGCTTTAAATGCATTTTCTTTACCAATACAAGCTTTAGCTAGTATCTGTTCAGACACCTTAGCAGTTGCACAGTACCCGCAAACATTACACAAATATTTGCAAACTGTTAATTGCAGATATCAGGCAAAACAGTATCAATTATATCTAACAAGCTTGAATAACTTCCCGTATGAAAAATCAGGGCGGAAGATTTGAAACATATTTTTATTATTTATCCTTAGAAAATATTTATATTGTATGCTACAGACCAAGTAAGTATAAAAAGGCTGGGAAATCTGTATTTAAAATAATGTAACATGTACTTACCACATTTTGCAAATTACTAAAGGAAAATGCTTCTTTTTGTCTGCTAAAAGAGTAGTTTCTGATTTAAATCACAATTGCATATCTATTCAACTTTTTATCCAACTTGCAGAATTCAGTAAAACAATTAGTGACCCAAAATGACTTTTTCTGTCAAAATGAGAAGTCAGACACTGATGAAAATAGCAGTGCTATTGCTGTTCTCATTTTAAGTTACAAGTATTTTCTCTTTTTTTTTTTTCTAAAAACTTTTAACTTATTTTAACAGCAAGCGAAAGTAAAATTAGCAACGGAGTAACAAATTGAAAGGGATCGGTCTGAGAAAATAGAAAGGGAACATTTGGGCAAGGTCTCTTCCCTTACCTGAACAACTCGACCCGACTGAGGCGAACCTGCACATTGTTTTGGGCTCCCCCAACCTGCCGTTTTTCAGAGCAAAAGAAGTTGAAACTTAACATGTTGCCTGGCTGCCGTTTGAATGTTTTTTGAATATTAAAGCCCAGATTTTTACCCAGGGACCCTGTCGCCCAAGTAACACTGGCAAAACCACCCCGGCAGGGTTTCACGGGAGGCCTCAGCAGTTCCTCGCCGCGTGCAGCACGGCTGCAGTTGTGCAAGCCCCACCCTGATAAGCCGTTCGAATCTTCTGCTGGGTTCTGCGATGTCCACATTTCACTCTCTGCATTCGAGTTGCCACACTTTTTGAGCACATCAGTTCTATAGCTCAGGGAAAGCTGCATAATTACAGACACAAAAATAATGTGCTTCACAGCTTGTTCCCAGTGAAAAGTGCCTTTTAGCTTTGAGAGTCTGAAAATAACCAGGCTGTGAAAATTGGAACTGTTTTTTTCACATAGCACCAAACCAAAACCCTCCTGTTACTTTATCCTCTCTCCAATTTGATTTTAAAAATCAGCCAGCTTTCAGTGGCCTCACACCTTGCACTGGTTCTAGGATGCACAATCAAGAGTGTATCAAGCCACCCCTAAATTCCCTGTGCATCCCATATCGTCAGCTCAGGCGTCTCAGCGAAGCTTATCCACTTTGCTTCACTGAATTGCAAGCAAACCTTCAATACACCATAAATCTTGTGAAGCAAATACGGGTAAGATGGGATTTTCAGTTATGAAGTGATTCTGGAGCACATCTTCATTTAGCTTTGTCTGATAAAACAACTCTCTGGAGCCTTCTGGTCCCTGAATCCAGCATCCCACGGCAGATACCACAACACAGCATCCTGGTCTAGCAGTTACTGTTCTTCGACACAGAAAAACAGCAGCATGAAGCGCTGTAAACAAAGCTTAACCCACAGACAAAAAAGACCATTTAAGAGAACATGCTGGCAAAAATATGTCTTAAAAAAGGTTGATGAAACCAGGTACTAAATCCGTTAGTGGAGTGGGGACCATAACAACGACATCCACAATTGTAACAGATTTGAAGATTCACGATGTGACAATTTGCATGTGATCTTTAATGTACATACAGTAACAATGGCTACTTTTAAATTAGGGTTACAAAAAACCAAAACTTTTAGTGAAGAGGCATTGCAAGAGTTGAGATGTAGAAACGTATTTCTTCCAAAAGCCAAAAGGTTTTTGACTGAGGACCACAAATACCTAGCCGCTTGTGTAACTCTGCGTAAGTATCATGCCGTTCAGGTTCTTTTACAAACATGTCAGTTTTAGTGTTTCAGGGGGCAAAGGATTTGCAATCAACACCTAAAAAGAAAGAGAACTAGGAAAGAGAAGATTACACAAAAATGGGCGGTGATGGGAGCCCTCATCTTGTGTGCTCAGGTACAGAAGCTTGTAAAGATTTAAAGCTGATATGAAAACCTCACATGAGACCAGTACGTTTTTATGGCCAGAAGCTTCCCTTACAAGAAGGTTGATGAGTGGTAAATATTCACCAGCCTGGGAGCTGGCATCAAGTGTCTTGCGCACCATTGCTATTCCAGGAGCCCACAATGCAAATACTTGCTCACCTACATGACAAGTGAGACCATCTCTGAAATTCATAGGAGGGGACTGATTTAATTTAGAATTTCTCTTTATAGAGAAGCTCAGATGTAGAACAGAGCATGAAGAAGAGCACGCAACTGATTTTTCAAGAACAAGCGATAGGTAGATAAGATCTGAGCTATAGCTTATTTGCTTAGTAGGGTAACTCCTAAAGTCCCACCTTGGATTTGAATTAGACAAGCTACTGCATCCCCTCCTGTTGAAACACATGAGTCGGGGCTCAGTCAAAACAGGCACAGGTCATTCTCTCAGGATCCATGTGGAGAGAGAATCATCCTAGTGTGCTATGTGCCATCTTTTATGGCACCGTGCTATAAGCCCCTCAAAGGTCAGTTCTGAGCTAGCTGAAGGACAGGGAAAGGGACAATAAAAATCTGGCTGCACTAAGAAAACCCCCAGGCGATTTCCTCTATGGGCAGCAGAAACCTTGGGATGAGACAGATCTGCAAGACCTGAGATGGTGCAGGGCAGAAGGGACAGGTAACCTGAGGAGGAGGGGAACACCACAACTGACGTGGAACGTGCAGCAGTGTGTGTTGACCCCACTCCATCTTCCAGCAGAGTTCTCTTACACACCTGGAGTTTCCACCTCCTCAGCCTGGCTTTTTGTGCAGGAGGGTAACTTGGCCCACGTAGGTACGTCAGGATTTGACTCTTAGACTTGCCACGCTCCCCGGGATGCGAAGCCTGTTTCAGTCTTATTTTGATACAACCCAGGCAATTACACTTAGTATGCAAACTCAAAAAAAAAAGTTATTTAGCGATTCTAAATACACACATTCAACATTGCCATGTACTTCATTTTTTACTGTGGTAGGTGACTGGTTTCACTAAAACCACCGTTTAGAAAAGAAGTGTACTAAAAATACTTTGAGAATTTTAGTGCTCATGAAAAAATACCTTTCATCCCTGGAGACTGAAATCTTTTGCCTCCAGATTACAGCAGGGACAACAGAGGTCATGATAGCACAGATTCGTCTCTGCCACCCCAGCCTGTGTCTAAACAAGCCCTGACTCCAAACCAGCCCCTCTGGGGTTGTAGTTAGGTGAAGTCTAGGAAGAATCAGGTTAGTTTCCTCCTGGTTCATCCCATCATCTTTGATCATGTTGCTGAGGGACAAGACTAAGATAACAAATCTCTCAAAGCCACAGGATGGCTGTCAAATGTCACTAAGATTTGATGACCCCTATGCTGGACGTACTGGATTTGTTTACTGTTACGCAGTGACTCGGGCATCTCTAAGAAGTGCTAGGCTTGCCTGCAGGCCGTTTATTATATGGATAGGACCATTTGCTTCTGTGGTTAGCTAGAGGAAGAATCTCCAAAATATGAAAACAAACTGTCAGGATTTCACAACAATGTATACAAGAGTCTTTTAAATAGAATACACAGATTTTATACACTAAGTGCTTAAGGTAAAAAAAACTCCACATGGACAGACATGTCAAGAGGTGGGGGTTGATCCAGGCAGAAGTTTGTCATTAAATAAATGCAGATAAACCAACAACTGCGGAACATCATCATCATCAACAACAACAACAACAAAATCAGCACAGCTATTATCTGCAGATCTCCAGGATAGGCCCGCTCCAGTCCAGGCTAGCAAAGTCCAAACACGGGCTTGTGAATAAATGTACCCACACCTTTCGTTTTTCAAGATAGTGCCTGTGTGTGTTGGGGGGGAGCAGATCAGATGGTAGAGTGCACATCTGTCTCACTAGGGCCACCTGCACTGTGGTCCTGTCGGGAGTCCTCCTTTGATTCACCTCCCATTCTCTCTGCTGCAGTATCTTTGTGTGAAGACAGAAAGAACAAACGCAGGCAAACCCACTGCTGATGGTCCTCAAAAGATCTTGCACTCGTTAATGGAGAAGAGCTTCCGCCTGTTCTGCCTTTTGGCTTGATTGACTGCTGTCCGCACGGCATACTCAAACACCTGCTGCACCCCCCGGTTGCTGAGGGCAGAGCACTCCAAATAGCCCTTGGCTCGCACGTCCTGGGCGAGCCGCTTCCCGTCTATCGGGCTGATGCAGGAGGAACGGTAGGGCCCTGTGTCGCGCTGGTCAGTCTGAGTAGCCACTACCAAAACGGGGATGCGGGGCAAATGGCTGCGGATCTCGCTGATCCATTTGTTCCTCAGGTTCAGAAAGGAATTGTGGTTTGCCACCGAGTAGCACATTAATACTACATCTGCCTGTTGGTATGAGAGGGGGCGAATGCTTTTGAAGGCATCGCTGCCAGATGTGTCCCAAAGACCTAGGCTAATCTGTACACCATCCATGAAGACGTCCACTCCAGTATTTTCATATACGGTGGGTCTGTAGTCATCTGGAAAAGTCTCGGAGGTGAAACGTACCAAGAGAGAGGTTTTCCCCACTGCGGAGTCTCCCACCAGTACACACTTGATTGAATCCAGCATTTTATTAATGTCCAGGGCCAAGAGCACCGTCTCGGCGCAGCAGGAGTGGGATGGAGAGATGCAGTGGTCTTGGGGACTCTCTAGATAACTTCCATTTGGTGAGAAACCATTCAAATCTCTTTACTTCTTAAAGCTTGATTGTGTCACTTGAGTCTAAAATCCCCTTTTCTCCCACACGGCTCTGTGGTGCTGTCAGTTTTAATTCTTCAGTGAGTCTAATGACGTTTCTGGAAGAGTAAAAAAAAAATGTAACATTTATAAATCACAGAGAACAGACCATTTTTCATCAAGATAAAGCCACCTGGACATGTCTTTGGACAGCCATGGGGAGTACCCCACATCGAGGATGCTGAACCCTGCTGTTCCCTCCCAGCCAGCTGTGTGTGTAGCAGTAGCACCATTCACATAAATAACCTTCCTGCTGCTCCACGGGGGCTAGCAGTCCTATCATCTCTGCCATTCTCCACTGACACCAACTATTTTTTCCCTCCAATTGTCTAAAAAATTAATAAAATCAATTTAACTTTGGTGTAACTACTACTAACCTGCTTTTAGTGAGACATTTCCTGCCTCTGACTTTCACCAAGACTGCCAAAATCCTGAATCTGTCTTAACTGATCAGTTCAGATTCCCTTGAAAAAGTACCCATGTTCTCTAGAGGTAGTCAAGAGGAAAAAAGCCCTTTATTAACTGATTTGACTATTTAAGCAATCCTATAATGAACAGTAACACAGAAGCACTTGTGACAATGAGGAAGCAAAGACTTCAGGTATGAATCTTGAGCAACATGAACCTGAACGGTTTTCAAAAGCAATGTAATATTCACAGCAAAAATACAAAAAAGTTCAAATTTTTTCCTACAAATCACTTTCAGCAAGCAAGAAGCACAAGCCAAAGGAAGCCACACCACCAGCGCTTGCCCCAGTCAAACAATTTCATTTGAAGGGGATACAGCTGCCCTGACATTTATTCTGTTGTAAAACTGAACTGAGAGTACCTCTTCAGAGTATGTAATTGCTTTTAAGCTCCTGCCAGCATTCAGTCAAATTTTCCTATTTTGAAAGCGTTTGCCTCTTCCCCACTAGCTGTGTGCAAGATTCACTGCTCACACAGGGCGACACACAAGATGCTATGAAAATCACTACCTGCAAAACTGAAGGCAAGTTAGTTCTGCTCAACAAAAGTAATTTAAAAAAGTATCACTTTCATAATTTCAAAATGTACTGTGTATGTTACACAAATAATATATTTCTGTCTCCTTCATACATGAAGAGAGAAGTCACAGCTTAAGGTTATTTGCACAGAAATGAATGATGGCCACAAAAAGCATATACTCTACATTACTGTAACGCTCTCCAGTTTTATTACCCGAGCCCCCACCACCACCACCACCACCCCACCTCCCAATTTCTAGCACACTCAAAGCTTTGGCTTACTCCACAAATGGGAAAAGCAAAGGAAAAGAAGAAAAAAGCGCTAGATGAGCTTAGAGAGAACATTTTACAGGCACTGACAACCGCTACTGGCAACTCCCCTGCTTTCATTTTGTAGTGAGGCAGTGCCCTACCTCCTCTCGTGCTGCCGGCACACCGGCACCTCTCCCACCCGATGCCCCGGCCAAAAGAAGCTGTGTCAACGGCTTGGCTGGAGCACGCTTTATAGAGGCGGCACCAAGCCTGCGGGGCAGTCCTCATGCGTACTCGAGCTACGGGTATCTAGAGGAGTTGTTGCAACAGACGGCGCTTCCTGCTCTGCCAGCGCGGCCGTGCTCTCGCCATCTCAGCTCACTTCTAGGAAGTCGGATAGAGGCCGAGGCCAAGGCCGCTTCACGGCATTACTAGCTGCCGGGAAACAAGCTGCTCTGTGAATTTAAGTTTTGTTGGCAGCAGTTGGAAATTTGCTTTTAAAGGTTCAGTAGGTCTAACTCCACTGTCTCGTCTTCTCCGTTCCCCAAACAAGTTCTCAAGGGAATTAAACAAGACATTTACAAAACACATCTATGAAAAATTCAAAAAGTATATGCAGGATACACAGCCCAATTACTTAAATGCATCATCATCTTTCCTTCAGGGTATTCTACTTCAAAATTGTGTCAGCAGTACAGTTTTAAAACACCACAATTCACCACAAGCCAGTAGCATATGATTCAGACAAAACTGTGTGCTCCCAGGAGAAAGTTAGCATGTACCAAGTCTCCTTTTCAGAACAAACATTTGTTTGGCACAAGTAGTCCTTAATGCCTTCAGGCTCATTATTTTGTGTATATTTGAATGTGGGGGAAAATAAGGATGTCCAAAGCATGACTTTTGTTATTTCATAAATGACAGAACAGAGGAAGACAGATAAAAGGATTGTTCTGCTACTCAGCTTGTTGATTACCAGGTCTGATTACGTTGGCTATTTTGAAAGAATGTATATAAATGATTAAAGACTGAAAAAGATATTAAAGACTCGTGAATATCGCTAGTCAACACACACAATAACAAATTGTTTAAATATTCCACCACCACAGTGTGGAATTGTTTTCAGAGCAAATTATATTGTTCTACAATCCACTGATGAATAAAAATGAACAGTATATAACAAGGTCTATATTCTGGTCCCGTGGACAGATTGCCGTCAGTGGTCCTGATCTTGCTTTTGTTCACAGCCATTTGGAGTTCATGTGCCTCCATATATACGTGCATACTCAAGATCTATTTTTACTTATGCATATAGCCTTGGCGCAGTCTAAGGGTAAGAGCAGTATTAGTGTATTAAAATAATTATGTGAGTTCACCTCAATTAATGAAAAACTCTTTAGATTAAACATCAACAGAAAACAATGTCTTTTGAAGGACAGACCAGTACTGGGCACTTCCACACATCAGTATACAACCAGTTGTGTAAATATTTGCAAAAGCTTTGATTCCTTTCTCTCATATTACATACTACAGTCTTGGTCCGACAGTACAGCATGCTACACTCATTAAAAGACTGCACAACATCTTTTGATCACAGCTGGTTGAGTCTAACCTGCTGACAGATTTTTTTTTTTTCCCTCAACAATTTGGTTTTCCAAATTTTACTAACTTTATCAAGCCCATTTTGGATCTGGAATTCCAGATATAAACATGTATCTTCTTTTACACTACTTTGGTTTATGCTTTCATTACTCATAATAATAGAACATTTTATTTGAACAATAAGGTGAGAGCTTTTATAATATTATTAAGTATAAGAATATATGTCTAATTCTGATGCAGTCATTCTGAATAGTGACCTTTAATAAACTTTGTGATTAACCTCAAAGAAAATTCTTGCACGGTTTTAGATAGAGCACTGTTTTTTCAACTGTATCATATTGTCTATGTAACTAACGCAACATTTATTTTCTTTGCTTTCCTATTTTTGTTCCCTCTGTCTTTGGAATGCAGAGCTTTGGCACTGGTGTGTGGTTATAGAGCCCTCAGACTTCACTGATGACATGAGCACAAGAAGCCGTACAACAGCCGCTCTCTGGGTACTGCCCATCCTGCACCTCAGCAATCTCATGCAAGTAAATGCCTCACACTTGATCACAGGTGAATATGATACGGAGAAGGTGAATGGTGTTATAAACGCGTAATGCGATGGGATGGGAAGAGGAGACAAGAGCATCAAGCTCTTTGCAGGTGGAGGATTCAATCCCATGAAAAACTAATCTAGTATTTGTTGAAATAATTCTACCAAGAAAGGAAAGCAGGACTGCTTGTGTCAGAAGGGGTAAGTTTATCAACTGAACCAAATGGGATTTTCATTTATGCCAGGAATGAAAGATAGTTGTGAGCATGGCTCACTATGGCTAAACATCTGCAGGGGATGGACAGTGTCTCATGATAGGGGAAAATAAAAAGAGTCAGGAACTCCTAATTTCAAAACCTATCTTGGATATTGATAGTGCACCCTCGGGTAGGCTGGGATTTGGAAGGAATTAGCTCATACATAAACAAACCACGCAGGCAAGACAACAGGCTTTTTAGATCAGGCAGTCACAAAATGCTTCAGAGAGTTAAAGCAATTAACATGCTATCTATTATTGCCATTATCCGGTCCCTACCACAATTACATCTCAGTGCAGTTCCTGTTGACATCAGGATAAGAGCAGGCCAATTATTCAGTTTGAGCACTGCGTACACTAGCTCTTGAAGAGAACTGACGTTGCGAGGAAATAAAAATATTTATACTAATTAAAAAAAGTTGAAAACCACTGGAGAGACTTACACTTGGTGTGCAATGCTTGAATGCACACATTGTCTTTGCCTGCCCACGTGACTCCTGTAAGTCCCACCTCATGCAGAGATGGGGTCTGCAAAACAGTGTCTACCGTTCTTCTCTGTCACGTTGGTAATTATCACTGCTCCTTCTAACTGCACCGCAGATACATAAAAACTCTCCTTGCATCTCTTTTAGTTAGAGGCTCTCAAGGCGAAGAAGGAGACACAAAGACTACCCTTACTGACCAGAACAGCGCGCAGCTTTACACCTTCACCTCCGTGGGTTCAGTGGGCGCTGCAGGGCACGGATGGGGCCAGAGAACAACTCCTGCAAGCAGAAGGAGAGGGAGGAGGAGGAGGGCTGGCAGGAAATCAAGACAGGGCAGAGATGTTGCCTGGTTAGGGGCAGCACCCAGAGGATGCAGCAGGGAGATGATTGGCCACCATGACGGAGGCACGGCGGCCGTTGTGGATCCAGTCTGGAGGCTCAGCTAGATCACCAGCTTGCCAGAGTCATGCTACCTTGTTTTCAGCTCTGTGGGTGAGTTGTATCTGCTCCATTCAGATACAAACCTCCAGACTGCTGCACAGGCCTTTGCGGCATAGCTAAGCTAAGTTAAGCAAAGCTAAACTAATACATCAGCTGTAGTCTGTCTGGAGACTGCAGCTGGTCTGCAAGCAAATGGCCCCCTGCAAAGTTTCCTGTCATGCATTCATTAAGCTGATGCTCTGACATTTGTGTCAGCTGCCTCCTGGTTCGTAAACTCATTTTAAGACTATTTTGATCTATAGCACTAAGTGGCCCTGATCTCGCCAGTCTAGGAAACAGCCTCCTTCTGCCTCAGACAGTGTCACTGTTTCAGTCCGTAGTGGCATTCAGTGGTGGTACCACTGCCATGAAGGAGAACTGGCTCACAGCCCGTACCTTTGCAGGCTGCTGCATCTTTTCCCCAAACTACTCCACCAAAAAATCTGCATTCAACTCGTTCACTTTCCGAGCAGGCTAGCACAGGGGCCATTTTTATTCTCTGGCCCAAGAGCAAGATGGCAGGTTATTTCATTGGCAGAATGCTTCAGCTGTCTGGTATATTTATGATACTGATGGATTAATTGCCAGGCTATCTCTCAATGTGTTTTTATATTTTAAAGAATTGAGAGAATGTCTAGAAGCTTGGATATTTTATCCTTAAGTACAATCATACCTGCAATCCTAAAGTTAGAAGAGCAAGCAACATGCAATGAACCTATATTTTCAAAGCCAGGATGTCATCTCAAAAACAATCTACTTCCAGCGTTAAAAAAAATAGCAGACATAACAACTTAGAAATCTTTCTTTCACTCCCTTATTCACAAAACTAAAATCCTGTTCCTGTTTTCAAATTTCGGTGCTTTGTTTGAAAAAATACAAAACTAATTTTTTTTTCCTAAATTTCTAATTGATGAAATTTAAAGAAAATGGACAACTACTTTCTTAGGAGCCTTTGCAAAAAATCACTTCTGGATCAAGACAACACCCGAAAATTTAAACCTCAGTTTCTTTCTTTGGCAGTTTTAACAACTGAAACTGGAGAAAAGGATTTATCATCGAATATTCAGTCATCTTGCCAAATTTATTATTAGCAAGGGAATTCAAGTCATCAGATTTAAAGGAAATTCCCTCATATTGAGTCTGGGAAATCTTGTTATAAAATAATGACAAATATAGACCAATGTTGTTTAGAAGACGAAATTAGATGTTAAGTCCTAGTAAAAGGATGAAAGCTTTTTGTATAAGAAAATGTATATATTTACACACATGCTTACACACTGCACAAACCTATAAAGCTGTATAATAAGATACCTTAAATTAGAAATTAGTAGTTCATTACTTTAGTAATAGTACCTATAATGAATATATATAAGCAATGGATAATGACATGTCTAAAGATCTATTCAATTTACTACAGTCACTGAGAAAAACTGTTTAACTTTCATTTTAATTACCCAATTAGACAAAAGAAATATTTATTTTATCTTCAAGAACCCTTTAGCTGTGACTAATCACTCCTTGATTCAGCTACTTACAAATTAAACATGAACACAAATGATTAGAACCACTCCAAAAATTAACAAGAAGTCTGTAAGACTCTCATGTATTGATCCGAGATCCTAAATTCAATAGAAGTCAATGAGATCTGGCAGTGCTAAGTACCTGCTTCAAAATTGAAGCCAAGAGTCTGAAGTCATTTTTCTCCACATGTGTATGGCATGACATTGTAAATTACGGACTATGTGGTATTCATGGCACTATAGGGCATTTTCAAAAGTGACCCATTTTCAGTATAAACGTTGCATCCTCTCCAAATTAAAATTTGGGTAGATCTAGTGTAGGAAAGTAACCCTTTCAGAGAGGACCAGCTCATGTGCCGTTCTCAGTCTGATCCAATATCCTCCAAAGTCAGCAGAAATGGAGCAGCATGTTGTGCCCGAAGCGCGGCACGTGCCCTTGTGCTTACCAAGTGTTTCCCTTCTGCAAGATGTCACCTTCCTTTCCCACTCTTCCTTGTGATAATTTTTCTTCTCTGCTCTTAAACAGAGAAGAAATTCTTCTTGACTCTCAGAGATACAGCCGTACATGGAGCAGCTGGTGTGCAAATGTCACACGTGCGCATGTTCGAGCACAGAAGTTCGCCAGCCATCTGCCCGTCTGTGTTCCCTCATAGTCTCTGTTTTTGTATGTATATATATATTCACCACTGACACAGAACTACTTTTGGGTCCAGATGGGGATACAGATACGCTTGCAGATGAACATGGATAAAGCGCTACGTGCTGACTATAGCGCTATCACATGTACCTATGAAAAGTCACTCTGTCTATCAGAATGGACTCCCAGTTCAAAAGCAAATTTCCACCCAAGTCTAACTGCGTTGT
This sequence comes from Fulmarus glacialis, assembly GCF_000690835.1. NCBI lineage: Eukaryota > Metazoa > Chordata > Aves > Procellariiformes > Procellariidae > Fulmarus > Fulmarus glacialis. The sequence continues at coordinate 31,504 of NW_009186379.1, forward strand.
AGCCAAACTGAAGGACTGATACTATAAAATGCATTATATTTAAGTAATTGACTTCAATGAGACTAGTGTGTGTGTAGAATTATTCACATGTGGAAATGTTTGCAGCTTTGGGCCCCAAACCACTTCAAATTTTTCATGCCACATCCTCTTTTAAGACAGTTCACCTTTCTTGAAGTTTGAGACAAATCAAAAGGGCACTTACAACATATTTTTGTAGATTTTTTTTACAGGTTTAACTCTTAAAAATCTCCTCAAATTTTTTTGGCTCGCAAAATGTGAAGTCCTCTTTTATTTACAACCTCCAACAATGATTGTGTTCTCTTTCAGAAGGCCTGGCTCTTTCC
>NW_009186379.1:31878-37541 GCF_000690835.1 Fulmarus glacialis
TTGACCATCTGCAGATACAGGCTTAATTATCATGAAGTATCCATTTCCCTTTCATACACAAATAATATTTGTTAGTTTTAAATACGTATTTGTAATTTCTTGCAGAATTATGCATTATTTGCTAGACTGGATGCATAGAAGTGTATATGCATATATATGTATGTAAAAATATCAAAAATAAATCAGTGTATATTTCAAAACATAACTATTGCAATAATGAATCTATACATCCATGTACAAAAAATGTCATACATATGTACATGCATGTGTTTGTATGTCTATATACATATATACACAGGTATATATACATACACTGATACTCATTAATTTGCAGAAGACTTTGCTACAGATTTCTATACCAAAGAGACGCATATTCAGTGTAAGATATCTTACTGTCATTTGAAAACCTGCATACATATTTTGCATCAAAGAATGGATGCATTATTGAAATGACCATGGTGTTTAAATTACTTTATTTCTACATGTAGGTACGCACGTGTATTTGTATACACATGAGCAGAAATGACTGCTGTGCCAAATTTGGATTTGCAGTAACATAGGTATATAACTGGTAGATAATAGAGTCTTACACATACACATAAATTACACAGTCACACACTGTAAACAATTACATTTCTACTGTGTATGCGGCTGTTAAATTTTTTAGGCATATCTTTACAATATGTGACAACGATTTGTTCTTAAGGAGATGCATGGATTTATATTAAATCCTGCAGATGTGTAACTTGGTAAAATGTTAAAACTAACAATCTGGCAACTCTACATACACACTTGCATTTACTGGCAAAAGGGCTTCCTCTCTTTCGGAGCTTGTGTCGAGCCCTGTAGCGGAGTGGGCTGACTGCAGGGTGTTTCGGCTCTAACCTGGGGTAGGATTGCGCTCTTCTCCCTTGTTTGCACAGTACCTGATCTTCTTGACTGGGTCCCTTAAACACTAACAAGTAATCAATATTAACAGTATAGCTAATATATGAACGATGCAGGTGATGTAACATCCTCCCCAATGTTAAAAAGTCTTAAAAAAATTGTTCTACCATTTCTCCACTGCCCTCCACAGATCCTCGCAAGATCTCCAAGGTTACTTTCAGACGTCTATTCAGGTTTAACTTTGCTCTGGTTTTATAAAAGGCCTACCACAAAATAAGGAGACTTTCAAGCCCAGGTCTTCTCCCCCTAAGCTCAGGGTGAGGAGAAGGAGGTTCTCCATGTTCATTAAGTTACGTATTTGCATAAGTTTGATTTCAGTGAGAGGTAAAGGTGGTGGAGGAAAATATTAGTTAGAACAGAATTATCCAATGTTTGATGGAAGATTATTTTTGCATATTTTGTGATAAGAATAAAACATGTTGAATGTATAGGTGTTTTGAGCAGCGAAAAATGATGCTTCAGTTGATCAAACAATTCAGAATAATGACTTCTTGTTAAAACATATTGGGTTTTTTTATTTGGGAAAAACACATCTTTACTGCATGTCACTGTTTGGTTTTGCTGTGATGAATGTTAAACTTCTTGAGTTAATCAGCAAAGCTAGTAAAGTAAGCAACAATAATTTGGTAGGTTATGTATTTTATCACACTGAGAAACTGGCTGACAATTTTAGCTTTTCCACTTAGAATTGCCAGCAACAAAAGCTTTTTCTTGTCTCTGTATATATTAGACTGTTTAAAATCATAGTCTAGATTTCAGCCAGAGGGAAACTGCCATCTTTTTAAATTCATTCTTAAATTTTGTGTGTGCACGCATGTACATTAAGATGTTAAAAATTTGGAGGCCTTGCTTGGAAATAATTTCAATCACTTTGCAAGTGGAAGGTGCAATACAAAACATACAATTATCATAACTTTTCCTGCATTTGTTGATTTAAGGTCTTTATCTTTTTAATTTGTTTTATAAACTAAAAAAGGAGTTGCCTTCCACAATCTACCCCACAAGTCAGTATTCATGCACTGTATACCCAGCACAAGGATAAAGTAAGAGTTAATATGTATTTACAGGACAGGTAGGAAAATATTTTTTCTCACTGTGTAGCCTCCCTAGAATTCCTTAATTGTAGTAAATTAAATTAAACACAATAAATGGGCATGCCTACTTGCCTACATGGAATTGCCTACATCCTATGCTTAGTTATGATTAAAGCCCAATTTCAAATGAACATGCTTTCAAGATCTCTTTTTTTTCCCTGGAATTAGCACAAGTTATACCTGGTAGTTCAGTTTTTACATTGATTTGCATCTTACACCAACTGTATGCCAGAGCAGAATATTTATTTCAAGGCCTGTTTTCCTTCACTTTTCTCCAATTCCTGTATAACCTTAATCTCTTGTCACTTTTATATGAAACATGTAATACTGCAGACAGCACTGGATCATATGGAATAGGTTAAGAGGAGAAAAGGCTCTACTCTTTACCACCAGAAGTAATATGTAAATCCTTCTCACTCATTCTTCAGTTCCGTATTTTGAGAAACCATTTCAGATACTTAAAGCTGACATCCATTTGGCTTTCAGCTGGTTTAAAGATCATGCAAATCCCCACGCTACAGTATATCTTAATGCAGAGTTTCTGTTTTTCAGTGGGAAGCATAGAAAGTTTTCCTTGATTTTCCTGATTATTACATATTTTGCATGAAAATGATCACACATATGAAAAGAGAGATATTTTAGGAGAGCTACGTTTGAACATTATGAGAACATTTCCCATGCTTTATTTTTGAATCCTGGCAGACTTAATTCAAAACTCAGAGATATTTTACCCGATGGCTTTTCATCCAGAATTAAAACTCCACTGAAAGATACATGAATTTAAAAACCTGCATTTAAATTTATGGAAACAAAAGAAATTACACGAGGGATTTTTAAGACAGATGTTTTACAATGTATTTTTGAAATGAGAAAAACACAAGCACACAGATAATAAGAGGAAGTTAATAGGTAATTCAGTACGTCATTAATTCAGTAACTTTGAACTCTAAAGACTTCACCAGTTTTTAAGCACAGCCATTTAATGAAAAAAAGGCAAGTTGCAAACTGTGTGTCCACTGGCATATCTATCAACAAAAGGAAAGAAGGTTTTCTTGCTAGAGTGAGAGGTTTCATGTTCTTTCAATGACCGTGTGCACAGGAGACGACCAAAACAGATCCCTAACTACGTAGGGGTCTTGGTCTCACACTTTTATATTAGGAGAGCCAGTCTGATCTGTAGTTTGATATAAACCAGGATAACCTTCAAAAGCCACTGTCACTCATGAGGAAAAGAGGTATCACCAGGTGGTACAACAACCTCAAACTGGGCAAGTGTTAGTAATTGAGACTGGTACTCCATGCTTACACTTGTGTGTGACAAGCGGCATCGTGCATGGTACGTAACAGCAGCCCTTCGTGCCGGTTTCTGCCAGGAGAGGTGTTCGTTCCCTTTCCGGCACATGCTGGGTCTTTCCTATGCGATAGGTCACCACAGCCCCCCGTTAGGGAAACCCCCAAACCATAGCAGAATCCACATGTGGTTTCCAGCGGGTTCATACATTTTGTCAGGTAAAGTCAAGCATGCCAAGTTCAGCCCCACCCTCATCCCTTAGGAATTTACACTTCTCCTTGGCTTCTGTAACCAAAGACCAAATGCAATTCCTTGTGCAAAAGAAATACAACGCAGACACAGCGGCAAGTGATTGTGCAGGGCGGGAAAGATCAAAGAATCTGCAACAAACACAGGGCACAGCCATGAGCAGCGCTAGGCACAAGCAAATACTCCCGTACCCGCTCTGCGAGGAACACGTGCACAGAGTAAATGTTCAGATTCAGACCGTGTTCCCAGCTATCCTCCAGCTGCCGTGCCAGCAGTGACAGTGATCCTCAGGCACAGCCTCCAGCAGAACGCGACTGCTGTGACTATTGCTCCTTGCTTTTTTGGCAGCTGCTCATTTTAGACCTCATACACCAAGGTTTTGTACCCGTGATTTCCAGTGCTCACGCTCACTGCTGCATTACAGAGGTTTTGCTGGCTCCAAATGTCTTCCCTTCTACTGCAGCCCAATGCTTTTGGTGGATTAGGAAGGTTTTCCGGTTCTTCACTGACATAAGAATTGAAGCACAACTAAATCTTGCTAAGTGCATATGAAACTGTATTTGGTTTTGTGGAGAAGAGCTAATGGTAGGCTACAACCCGCAAATCTTGTTGTTACATCACTTTGTTGTATTTGTGTGATCCTGTCCAGTATTTTAAAGCCGTAATGCTTTAATAGTGGGCTTGAGACAGCTGCAGCCAACTTTCTTTCTTAATTACTACGCTGGGGTTATCCCAAGACATTTTTCAGCTGCAAGTTGTGCTCATAGCACAGAAACACTCGAAAACTGCTGATTTAGTAAAACCATACACTGCTGGCCAAAAAGTGAGAACCTAGTTTGGAAATGATGTTAAGCTTTGTAGCGTGATGCCTGAAATGTCACATTAAGACTTTGAAAAAGGCAAGTTTCACAGTTACTTTTATTTCTTTTCAAACCATAATCAAAAGCATTATAAAAAATTCTGCAATTTTTCATTGTATGGTCAATGCCAAATTGAATTAATCACTTGAATGGTGCATTCAGTAATGTGCAACTGTTTCTTAATGAAAACTATACAAACACAGCACCAACATTTTACAAAGAAAATGGCAAAGAGAAAATTGCTTAAAGAGAAAAGGTATTTTTCATTGAAAATCTTTTTCATTTAAAGCTCCTAATGCAGATACCGCTATGCATATGGAGCTGCACAGCAAAAGCAAGAGGAGAAACAGCAGAATTTCATCTCTCTGCCTGGGTGTCCTCCCGGCTGGTTATCAAAAAGTGTCACCAAGAAAAGCTCCTCGGGAGCTTCCGCTGCTGCAGCCCCGCTGCTCTACAAGACAGGCCAGAGGCGCAGCCTGCAAGACCGCCACCACAATTTCTGCTTGTTTCCTGTGTGCTCTGGGTATACTGCAAAGCGTCCACTTACATCTTTAAGGATTTATATGGCTTGTCGCTCACTGTACAAGAGATTGCCTCCCTGACATCACTGGCACCAGCAGCTGTTACCAGCTGCTGCGACTTTAGCATCAGTCTCTCGGTTGCTGGGTTTATGCAGCACGGACAGTGCTTTCATTTCATCCCCAAATTCACACTCCCAATGGAGCAGTTGAGCCAGAATCTGTTTAAACTTCTACATATAAACAATTTCTTGAGAAAGCTGGTCACCAGGCTGGAAAAGTATTTTTAGTAACTTTCTGGAAGTATAGCTCCAACTTCATGGTTTTACTGTGCTGCATGTAGCAATAGGGACTGTCTTCTGATATAGGCAATCATGTGAGGCCTGATGATCCTCTGCCATGAGGCCATCTCACACTGCTTTGGCACGGTAAAATACCCTTAAGATGGGATTAAATGACAGTAATTTACAGCCCCTTTGCCCTGCTGATGGACTATGAATTTGTGTCTTGCTATATATGAGAATCAAGTCAATTTTTAAAATTTTAATTCTTTGCTCTGGAACTTAGATAGCAAGCACAGATTACTTCCAAAAACACAGATTCTCTATAAATACAAACCTACTATTTTTCCTGGTTTGTCGCACCTAATACAGTGAATATAAAGCTCAGTATTATAGCCCACCAAGGCCTACTCTCTCAATTC
>NW_009186379.1:37571-44750 GCF_000690835.1 Fulmarus glacialis
AGGAAGCAAGTGCACGTGGGGCTTTTCTACCCTTTTCTACCGAGTCTCAAACATGGTATTCACATCAAGTCTGTACGTACTTTCTCTGGTAAATTGGACTTCATACATCTTGTGTGATACATCTTCAGAGCTGTCTTTGAAAAATAAGATTAAATCCTGTTCTAAAGTCAAGTAAGTATACGTGTATGGTCTTTTCTACTGGAACATTTGTAAACATTCACTGATTCTAAATGGCGGGTTTTGGAAACGTGAAATACAAAGCAGGCCAATGCAATGCACAATCCCACCTTATTCTGACAGCAGACAGGCATGTACTGACACCAAAAAAATGCTGACAGATCTGCTTGCTAACAACTATCTAATCTCATTCATCCTACCTTTTTCCTCTGCAAGTATTTTCTTTAGGATAAATCACGTTAAAGCTGGCCTCCTCCAGATGCCACAGCCCCACTCCTGCCCCATCCACAGGTGGAAACACGGCTGAAAGAAGAAGTTAGAAAATCTTAAAGCCACATTCAGGTTTTTTGTCAGAGGGATGGTTCCGGCCTCTGTGTGCTTCCTCCTCATTCACCTTTTAGATTAACTGCCTTTCATTGGCAATGTGACAAGACATCCCACCACCGCTAGAGCATCGTAAGGTGCAGGTTTTGTAAGCAGAATCTAGAAATGGGTGTGCACAGATGTGCACACATGCACACACACACAGACATACTGCTCTCTAAGGGAATCCCACACCATGAGCATGCCACGGTTGGCTCAGAAAGCAGAGGAGAAGAAGCCATGGGGGTGAGATGAAAGCAAAGAGTTAGAGCCGCGGCCATTTAGACAGCAAACAAAGCCCTTTCATCTCAGAAGGTGGCAGAGGCGCTTGTTAGACCCAGCGGGGCCAGGTAGCTGCTGGAACCAGAGCCAGTGACAGATATGTTGGCAAATTAAAAATACATTGAATCTCACTTCAGTCCTAAGAACCTAAATTTCACCTTTCTCAAATTCTCACAATAAAATCTTCACCTAAATTTGCTTGGGAACATTTAAGATGAAGCAGAACAGTTTTGTCATAACCATGATGTACTTCACAAATGGGGAAGAAAGCCATCCTCTGAGGTGTTGCAGGTTTACACATGCCTATCTCTCCTGGGTTCATAGTTCATACAACAGCAAAGGGGATCAGAATCAGACCCACCATTTTTAGAGTAATTCCCATTTTCTCTCTTTTTTCTTACATCAGTTAACAAGGAAAATACTGGCATGGCACAGCCCATCACACCCCTTTTTCTACTTTTATACAAGGCCTTTTTACGCTGAAGTGGAAACAAACTCTGGACAAATGAAAATCCAGAAGATACATGACCTGGGGCAGGATTAGACCACTGTTTTAAGAGGATATCACAATACTGAGTATTTAACAGATAGTATTAAAAGTAAAACTGATTATGTGAATCAATGTCACAAACTTATTAATAAAACTAAAGATACTGAATTTGATTCAGAATATCAATTCACATTAAGACATTCAGAAAAAAAAAGAAAACGCAAATAACTCACCAGATGCAGGAAGCTGAAAGCGGCTGTTGGAAATAAATGTTACGGAAGTCAACTATTCTAGATGAGACAGGAAGAAAAAAAGAAGAGTGGCGTTTTGTGCTCTTGGCTTTTTCAGATGGACTTCTATTTTAGCAGATTAGAACTATTATATTATTGTGAGGGAAAAAAAAAGACCCAAGAGGTAACCAGAGACCGCTGCACATACAGGCCAAATTAGTCCTGGCAACTGGGTCTAGCTCATCCGGAGGCAGAAGTGACAGCAGACCCAGATGTAGTGTGACGAGAAATAGCGGAGCGGTTTAGGGTAAGTCAGCTTCCTGGTGAGAGCTCCTCAGCTCTGCCTGTGTGGGTTTTGTTGTGGGTTGGTATATGAGTGTATATGTCTCTCTCTCTTTGGTGACTATGGGAGCAGATGTAAAAACCTTGAAGATGGGGGAGGGGGCCAAAACCTCCAGGCTGCAGAAAGCTTTCTCTTTGCAGTCTGCTGCTCCTACAGCCGCCTCCTCTCTGCTACAGTGGCTAACGGCATAACGCAGCCCAGCAGCTCCAATACGTGCTAGGAGAAAAGGTGCAGATCGACAACTGCCCACCAGTGCTACGTGCGATTCACATTCCAGTAGCATGAACGAGACATGGAATATTTTTATGCAAGCTGGAATACGGCCCTGCCTTTAAAAAAAAGAGAGTTTACATGTTTAGTTGACCTTGTGCAAAACCCAAGGCAGGCACTTTGGGGCTGCTTCGAACTTGGGTTTGTCTTAATTCAGTGTGGATTCCCCAGTAGCATTGGTTAGGATTGACCAGCATGAGGACGCTGAGCAGGAGGAGGGACCACAGGCGTGGAGACTCCCACCTTTCCCAGCATAGACAACTTGAGCTGGCCAGACTCTAATCATTTCCAGCTTTCCTACCACAACACTGAAAGCAAAGCTCTGATGATAGTTTCAGGATTTCAAGTGCCAGGTCTATGGTCTATACTCCAGGAGCTGTGAGCACAAGAGGTTGTCCACTTTGTATGATCAGGCAATCAGACTGCAGGGAGGGGATTCCTGTCCCATACTCCTGAAGCAGCCCAAGAGCCCTGGCACAGCAGGAGAGCTGCCCCGGAGCTGTACGCGCGGGGCCCTGATGACCAGTGCCGTGGGCTGTCTGCTCAGTCAGAGGCATGAGCAGCCTCGAAACGGGCCCCGGCGGCAGAGAAACGGAACCCAAGTCCTTTTCAGAAAATATTTTGGGCTCAGTGAAGCCATTTCAGACCACCTCCAGCCATGAAGCAGTAGGAACAGGCTGCCTGATCCAGATCTAAAGCCATGCATTTTGTGTTCCTTGCAGGGTGGGAACTCTCTGAAGAGAGCTAAAAAATTTGTCCACATTAACATTATGACAGCACAATGCATTCCAAGATAAAGTCATACCACTTCCAAGAATGATTAAAAAACAACAAAACAAATTACAAGATAAAGCAAAAAGGAAACAAAAAGGTAATTTACATGTAGATGGAAGGCAGTTTGTGCCAAAAATATAAATAGCTGCTGAAAGAATATAACCTGTGTAAACACGCTGTAAACCTGCTGATATGAAGCTTGTAGAACGGTGCTGCACAGTTAGGCTGGGGAATCAATTTGTTTCTTTTCCCTATGAAATGAAATCAATTCAGTTAATTATCAACAGAGATGAAGGTAAGGAAGGGTGGCTCACAGAAGGTATTTTTGGAATACTATCTTCTTAAAAGCTTCAATCTTCCTTTTAGTTTGAGACAAGATTTTGGATAAGGGGCTTCAGCGCATTATCAGTTTATGTGAGAACTTGTGTTACTCAATTTTCACATTAAACACCTATTCTTCTGTTTTTAACTGGGTTTGGGTTTCCCAATACCAGTGCATGCAATCAGGCAATAAGTTTCCATTGCGATCATGATAAAGAAAAGCAGACACACAAACATTCTGAAATGTTTCCACCAGAACGCTGTGGCTTGTCAGAAGCAGAGAAATAAATACCATTCACAAATTATATTGATATAAATGTCTTCGGTGATCATCACCCATTTGAGGTCTGCTACAGATAGCTGCTGTTTAAAAATGCAACTACTCTTTTCTGTTTTGTGCTGCAGACTAATCCAGATGTGAGGCCATCTGGCTAAGCAGTTTGCATTTTGGATAAAGAGCGCATCCATCTGTAAAATACTTCATAAACAACTTCTGAATTGAATGAGCTCAGTGAAAAACCAAGACTGTAGAATAAGAAATGTGTTCTAACATGTCTTGATTTCCACCCATTTCCTTCCACTGTGCTTTCTGGAGCATCTTGACCCAATAACTTACTAAAAATAGTTGAATGTCAGATTTATTTTTGCTTCTTCCATTCTTCCGGGATTTTTTGAATAAAAAAATTGGAGACCTTTCGTAGGGATGCACATGCTTCATGCACTTGCTCCATGACTTCACTTCCTAGCGACCTGGAACTCCACGAAGAGACCCTCAGCTCCACGCTCTCTGCACAACACGTAGGCAATTCCAAAGTTAGGTGCAATATTGCAGCCTGACATGTTTCTCTTGATCCTTGCTTTTTTTTTTTTTTTTTTTGTCTTTCTTACTGCAGTTTTTCTGCTCCTTTTCACCTTTTCATGCTGTGCAATGAAGGGGAACATCTGGCTGTGAGAGAATATTGTTAATACATTCAAAAATACGTTGCTTCTCCTTTTTTTTAAATTCAGTATGAGTCATTATCTGGGACTTTCAGAAACAAACACTTTGTTGTGGAAAATATTTATGGGGGTGGAGTGGAGGGTTGCAAATTATTTTTGCATGGAAAAGAAAGTTGACAGCAAAAAATAAAGCCTTGAACCTCAAGTAACTAAGGGTTTATGACCAATTATGTAAAATAACATTATTCAGGGTTTTGTCATGTAAGGACATGGGCCAGTTTACAATGAAAGGTCACATTTGCCTCTTAATCCACCGATTTCTGTCTCACTTGGAGAAACCAGCAGACTGCTGATGTTAGGAAGGGGTTTGAAATCAAGGAAGGAAGCTATTCCTGTCCCTCTGCCTGATTTCCTTTTTGTTCTCAGATTTGCTCAGCTCTGATTTTGGTCTGTCTCAAATAGTATGGTATGTGCAATGCTCAGGAAGTAAACCATGGCACTCTTGATACCCACTGTATTTAGCCCTACAAGCCTTTCTCCTGTCCTAGATGATCGTTATATTGTACAAAATAAAGCTAATTGTTGCTTACATCTAGGCACTGCACCAGAGATATAAACAACACACAAGAAGTGTGTTTATTTGGTTAGAAAAGAGCCTGATTTTTTTTTGTTAACATTTTCAAAAGGAGGCAGGAAAAATGTATGTTGTCAAGATGCCAGCTATTGGGAAAAATGGGATGTGGCTATTTGCTTTCCCTCGGGTTCCTGGGCAGTACAGGCGAAATCAGGTAGGTGCCCAGACCCATTTCAACCTGGGAGTGAAAGCACTCCCTTCGCAGGAATAGATACCTCAGAGAAAGGGAGGTTTCCTCGCAGCATGGCAGAGAGCATTGCTAAAGTCTCTAAAGTAGACCGGGCGCAGCAACTTCTGCAGCATTACTCATTGTCAGAGAACTAAATCTGAAAGGGGAAATGAAAACGCAGTTTCACAAGCAGTTCCTACATGGATTTTGGTAAAACTCTCACACTGTTAATTACTTTGCCTTGATGAATTTAGGCCCTGGTTCCTCAGCAAACTAACACAGTGGTTAGACACCGCTTGGTTTTGGTATTGCAGTGGCACAAACTGAATCATGTGGTGATAAAACAGAATCCAAAACCTAGCATGAGGCGGGTTCCTGACACATCGTGTGAGGAGGACTAGAGGTCTTCAGAGGGTGAGTCAAAGCCCTCCAGCGTACTCAGGCTGGAGCCTGCCTGACAGAGAAGCCTAAATGCAGGAGCATGCCTGAAATGCCACCCCTCCCCATGGACCCTCCTGCCTCCCTCCTGAGTTATAGAGCAAGTTACAAAGTTCAACCCTTAACTCAGCTCAGCTCTTGAGCCGCTTCCCGAGGCATTGCCTCTTCCTTGAGACATGCCAAAGGAGCTGACACAGCTCTGGCGCAGAGGGAGAGGCATAGTGCTGCTGGCAGGGAGCCAGGGCCACTGCTGCAGATCCCCACTGTTGCGGGCATGGGCTCCACACCAGCTAGGTGCCACTTCTGGCCACCTCCTCTGATGGCCGTCCCATACCTGGCAGGGCCATGCGAGGGCTGTCAGGAGGCAGAGGGGCAGCATGGGGCAGCCACAGCACGGGCACCATCAGCATACCTAGCAGGCAGAGTTGGCTGAGGAGTGCCTCCATCTGCCCTGCAAAAGCAGATCTGTCCCCTCGTAATGTGGAAATGGAGCTGCTTTCAGTGACAGGCTTGTCCTGTGCTTCAGGTGGCCACAGAGCAGCCCTCTAGCCACCCCTGCTCCAGTGGATTTGGCCCTGGGTCACCCAGTTTCTGGGTGCAAACAGTGCTGAGATGGGCGCAAGGCACTGAGCAACTCAGACCCGGGCACACCCGAGCAGCACAGACCTCTTGAGCCCAAAACAGAGAACCCTGAGTTGTGCAAATGGTCATCAAACTTGGGTTTGGTGCTAACATTTGGGTGTGGGCACCTACATTTATCCAGATTCTTTTCAAGACTTGATATAGCTTAATTCCATATATTAAACCCATACGTCTGTGCAGCCAAGGCAGGCAGAGATTTCTCTACTTTCTGAGACCACAGCCTTCTGCAGTCTTAACTACAGAACTACTCTTTACTACTTTTGCATCTTTCCCCCCAGTCTATGAATTACTGACTAGATATTTCTCTGGGATATTACTCTTGAGATCAGCAACGTTGTCAGCAACGTATGCTGTGTGACAAAACTAACATTTACACTTTTTTTTTTCTTGGTATCTGATAAGTAGAAACCGGTGTGCTAACTTCCTAGCACAATTCCTCCTGTGACGCCAGTGCAGAATGGGCGGTCAGGACAATGTATGGGAAGTGCTTTCCTCCAGGGCACTATGAAAACCTACTTCCTCTTTCTTGAAAGGGAAGCGTGCTTAGGAACTGCACTGAGGGTTACTTAACTCCCCCATCTGTTGTTCTGAGAAAGTCTAGCATAAAAGCAGCCCCAGCACTGAGAACAAATTCAATCTTCTTCCCCAAAATCAGGTACTAATTCCCAAAATACCCATCCGCCCTATTCAGGGAACAAGATTTCTTACGCGTTTGCCTGCTGTTGTTTTTTTGCTGGGGCTCTTAGGAGATTTTTGCAGTCCATAGGGGCACAGAGTGGCTTGCGCAGCCCCGGAGCTGGCAGGGAGAGGGCAAAAGTGGCCAGGCAGGCAGGCTGCCTGTGGCGGGGAGGCAGTGGCCAAGGCTGCAGGGCAGGCAGAGGAGAGCCCAGGCAGGGGCCGGCAGGACGGGCAGGCCCCACTCGGCAGCCCCGGGGTCTGAGGGGCAGCCCTCTCCTGCCAACAAACACTTCCACACGCATAGCGTGCAAGCCCGCATCTGTTTCTGTAAATTGTCTGACTTTTGCAATTTTCTCTCTCCCCAGGGACATTCACACTTCTTTGCCCCATCTGGATTTAATGCAAAAATAATCCCAGTGGCTTTGCTGA
>NW_009186380.1:0-330 GCF_000690835.1 Fulmarus glacialis
AGCAACATTGGGGTGCCACAGGTCCACCATGAAGACCACGCGGGGACCCTCCTCCGGGGGACCTGGGTGGGATGCAAGCACGGGGTGAGGCTCCTGCCCTGCTCCCGCAGGAAAGGCCAGTGCTCGCCCCGGTGCGCGGCTGATGGGCTCCACCCCGGGAGGCGTGTGCCCAGTGTAACCCCAGTAAACGACACCTGCTTACTGGGACCCCAGTGCCCCCAGCAGCCAGCATGGGGCATGGTCCTCCCTGCCAGGGCTCTGGTTTTGCTTTGGGCAATCAGACGCGAAGGTTTCCCATCGCAGGGCAGCAGGCATGATGCTGAGCTTGCC
>NW_009186380.1:386-2972 GCF_000690835.1 Fulmarus glacialis
GGAGCTGCGGCTGCGCTATTCCAGCCTTCCTGGCCCCGCAGCTCTGCACTGAGCTGCACTTCCCAATTCCACAGCAGGGTTGATGTGGGAGCAACAGCTTTTGTTCTCCCACTCTCTTCACACGCTCCCCTGCGTAAAACAGCTCTGCTTAATGCTTTTATGCCATCGGCGACTAATGCCGGTTAATCCGGGAGAGCTGAAGCGGAATAGCCTCTGTCAGTGATGGAGAGAGGCAACAAAACAGGCTGGTGTGAAGCTTTTCTCCCTGCACGGGAGACAAAGGCGCTGCGGGCACGTCAGCGCTGAGCTTCTGCCTTGTAACAGGACTGCTGCAGCCGGCAAGACCCAGGGCGAGAGGACGCCGAGGCTGTCACCATCAGAGCCTGCGCTGCCCTGCAAAGCTCTGGGGGACAAGGGAAGCCTTTCCATGCTGGCTGCCACGGCAGGGAGAGGATCGCTGGGCCCCGTGCCAGGCTGGCAGTGCTGCAGCAGTGCTGCAGGGCTGCAAGCAAGTCAGGACGGGAGCGAGCCCTGGGGCAGGCTGAGGAGGGGGCTCCAGCGGGCAAGGGGCACTGGGATGCTCCACCGCCCTGAAGCAGCAGGGAGCAGGCGTGATGGGCAAGACCACCCATGCCAGGAATGGGAGCAGCGGTGCAACCCCCACGGGATGCAGGTGCCTTGGCAGGAGAATGGACTGGGCGCAGTCACCCTGCCTGCTCGCTCCTCCCCGGCCCCCCAGCGCTGGCGTCAGCACGAGGCGAGGCTGCGAGGCCCCGCGAGCCGCACGTTGTGCTTACCTTCATGAAACGCCGTGTGCAGGAAAGAGTCGTCGAAGAGCAGGCAGCGGCCCTCAGCCCAGCACTGAGGCTCGCCCCCCACCACCAACTCGCAGTTGCTGGGCGTCTTCAGACCTTCAGGCACAAAGAGAGAGGACAGGGAGGGTCAGGCAGTGCTGTACTCCCTGGGACAAGCTCTGAAATGCGAACAGCGAGTTCCACACGAGCTCCATGCTGCTGCCGAGGGGTTGCTTCCCTCCAGGGAGCAGCAGCAGCAGCAGCAGCAGCATACCCTGCGCTGAACTCAGCGCATGGCAAAGTCCAGGGTTCAAAAGATGCACAAAGCTGGCACTGCATTTGCAAGTCGAACTCCGAGCCTGACGCAGCTCAGCCCCTGCCTACTCCCCTGCCCGCTCCCTCCTGCCCCTCTTGTCCCTACCTGCTGCAGGGCACCCCTGTACTCGCTGTACCCCAATGAGCTCAGCGTCGTGGGCAATCTCCTTTGCACCTGGAATGCCATCAAGTCCCCGCAGCCCACAAACACAAGGTGTACGTAGGAAGCCAGTTTCCTGGTGCATTTTCTGTCTTCAGGACCAAAGGCAGAGCCTGCCCTCTCCTTCCTCCAGCTCTGCTGCATTTACTCTGCCCACTGCGGGGCTGGGGTAGGAGGAAACGCTGCACTGGGACTCGAGAAATGGGCTCAATTCCTGGCTCTGCCACAAGCTCCCCATTTGACCTTGCATCACTCAGCATCTGCCTTGTCACTCAGTCCCCCATCCCAGATGCTGCCAGTCGGTCCCCCCCAGGCAGCTGCAAGGACAGAAATTCAGGGGAGGGTTGCAAAACCCTCATAAGGGGTGAGGCTCCGTGAAGGCCACGTGAAGAAGGACAATCCTAGAAATAAAATGCGTCTTTTCCTAAAATACTAGCACAAGTCAGGCCAGTTTGAAGAGGGCTGATCCCATCACCCCCTGCATTAGGAATGTCACCCCCCACAGCCCCACAGGCAGCTGCAAGGACAGAAATTCAGGGGAGGGTTGCAAAACCCTCATAAGGGGTGAGGCTCCGTGAAGGCCACGTGAAGAAGGACAATCCTAGAAATAAAATGCGTCTTTTCCTAAAATACTAGCACAAGTCAGGCCAGTTTGAAGAGGGCTGATCCCATCACCCCCTGCATTAGGAATGTCACCCCCCACAGTGCCGGGACCGCTGGAGCTGGTGCAGAGTCAACCTGCCCCGAGGATGCAGCCATGGTGGAGAAAGGGGTCAGGGCTCACGTGGCTTGCAAACGGTAATGATGCAGCAAACGAGCAGGAACGGATTTCACAGCGATGCCAAAACCAAGCGAGCACAGCAGGGACTCCCAGCTGCCCAGGAGAGCTGGGAGTGCAGAAAGCCGCTCTGCTTTTCTAACGGATGTTTCAAAGCCTGCAAAACCCGAAGCCATTTCCCTGCACAACAGCCTCAGCTGGAGACGCTCCAGCTGGAAAGGGGGAGCTGAGCAGCGGGGGGAGGCGGGGAGGCGCAGCCAGCAGCGCAGCCTGTCCATCGCACCCGCACCCCGGGGAACGCTGCCCTCTCCCTCGGAGGGGCAGAGCTGGTGCCTGCGCTTGGCCCTGTGCGTTCAGCAGAGCAGTAGTGGGGTTGGGGTAAATCCTAGAGAGGAGCTCGGCTACGCTGCGGGCTATTCTGGCTTTTCAGAGCAAGCTGGCCTGAAAGGGCTGGTTGTCTCTTAAACACATCCGTGCCCTGGGCACAGCGAGAGTCAGCACCGAGGTGGGGATGTCGGCGAGTGCACGAGCAGCCCGTC
>NW_009186381.1:0-4058 GCF_000690835.1 Fulmarus glacialis
GATGGGGAAACCAGCCCCAGACTGAAACGTCTCCCCCGGAGGGGCTCTGGGGGCTTTGGGGGGGACGAGGGCACCGCCACCTCGCCAGCACCGCTGGGGAACGACAGTGGTGCTGCAAGGCTCCGCCATGCTCTTCTTCCGCCGCAGCTTTGCTGCCGGTCTGAGTTGTCAGCTGCGGGCATATGGCAGGGGGGCGGGGGGGGGGGGGGGGGGGGCGGCGGGGCGGAAATGGAAAAAAAACAACCCACCCAAAGCTTTACAAAACAGGGTTTCATTTTGTTTTCTTTTCCTTTTTTTCGAGGTATTGAGGGAAGTAAGGTGGATGGGAGAAGAAAGGATGCTTGGCAAACCCAGACAATTACTTCAAGATTAGTAAACAAATGTTAAGGTTGAGTAAATTGCCATAACTTTTCAATGGGGAACTCCTAAATCCAGGGTCTTGGGAGAATGACCCTACTGTTTAGAAGCTGCCATGCCATGCCACCCCGGGCTGCTCCTGCTGCTGCCCACCCCCCTGCAGAAGGTGCCTGGTGGCTGCGGTGTCATCCCCTGCGCTGGCTCTCACGGAGGAGGGGGAGCAGGACCCGGGGGGGCAGTCTCAGACGTGGGTGTAGTGGTGGGCAGAAACTGGTCTGGTTGGTTCTTAACGCACCACCCCACTCCTACATGCTGGTGTGCGAGACAGTGGCCTTTTCATTCCCTAGAAGCTGTGGCTCGTAGGGAGAAGACATATATGTGTATTTTTGTTCCCCCATTCAGCATGAAAACCAGGTGTTTTGGGGAGCGTGCCTGCTCCTGGTGTTTCGAGGCCCCGCCACAGGCGCAGGCTGCCTGCCTGCAGTGAAGCACAGGGCACCTTCTTCCCGCCCATCTCGACACCGTAGTATTTCCAAGGAAACTGCCCCCCAAGATTTCCATGTATTCCCTCCAGGTGTATCGGGTGAGGACCTTTCAGTGGATGCATCTGCTTTCATTCAGAAAAAACAGAAGCAAAGAGAGAGTCTGAAGGATTTTATTGTGCCTTGTGGGAGGGACTGGACTCGTACCGCCTTGCTCACCAGCGCAGCATGTTTCTGGGCGTCTGTCCCCATCTCTGCGGGCACATGGTTGGGGGCAATGGGGGGACCCCCTCCTGCCCCCCTGCCCCATCTCCTGGGAAGAGACACACAAAGCCGGGAAGCTGATGACAGCAAACCACGGGGTTAGTAAGACCGAGCATCGCTAGGTGGACCTTCCTGCAGGAGGAGTGGGGACCAAAGACCCCACAAGGAAGTGGGGTGCAGCGCCCGTCATGCAAACAGGGTGGGCTGACGGAGCGTGCTTCATCCGCCCCGGGCCTCCCACCTCGTGCTGGAGTGACAGACACCGAGAGATGAAGGCATGTCCTGGCTCACGGGAAATTTTATGTTCAGGCAAAATTTTGGAAGAAAGTTTTAACATTTAGTGAGTTTCCAAATAGGAAATACAGACTGCATTTCATCTTGTCCTAAGAGGAGAGTCTCACATGGCTCCTACCCTCACGGCTGTTAGAATTATTATACTTGAGTATAACAGGAAAAATTGCATGTATCCATAAAGATAGAGGCCAGCCACGCAGCCGTCAAACACGGAGTACTGGGCAGTCATCAAACAACGTCGTTTGAGCTGCTCACTCGGTGTGATTCCCCACATGGGGTTTGCATCAACCGGAGGCTGGCAGCAGCAGCCCTGTCTCTTGTTGACATCAGTTGGCTCTTTCACACCTTATCAAACATCATATGCAATCTGTTGAATTAAAAAAAAAATCGTGGACAAATATCGGAGCCTGCCTGGGACATGAGTGATTCAGCCACAGAGACCTACAGAAGCACTAAGTCACCAATGGCTCAGTACCTGCTGCTTTGATTTACAGGTTGTTTGGAGACCCACTGTTCCAAAACAAAGCCCTCGGGCTGTCATTCTTTGGCAGTTACTGGCTGGTGGCTTCTCTACAGCACATGGGATCGACTGTTCAAAGCCTTACGTGTTCGGTGAGTAACATGCCAAAAAGACTGAACTAAACTGAGACGATACATTATTTTTAAAACGCGATCGTCCTGCCCCGTAGCAGTCCTTGGTATGCAAAGCCAACAAACTTTTGTATCATCAGAAGGAAAAAGTTGGGTATAGAGGACATCAGCAAGGAGCCCCTCTGCAGATAGAGGCATGAAGTGTGCTGCCAGAGCTGCCGCCCGTGCTGCGTGGATGCAACACGCAACATACAGTGCTACATTTTCATAGTCTAGGATAAATACTGAAGAGCTTTTAAAAGCACAGAAGAACATGTACACAAAGGGAAGTCGTGCTATTTAGATAAGCATACCTTGACCTTTAATGCTGCTGGCAAAGCAGCTGGCTTTCGTCAGCTCGCCAGCTCCGCAGGCAGCGCTGAGCCCTCCAGGCTGGCAGCCCAGAAGCGCCTGCCCTCTGCCGTGGGCACGGCGGGGGGGCTCACGCCGGCTGGCTCCTCACCCTCCAAAACGCATGTTAAATATTAGGGCAGAGTGTGCTCCGCCCGCGCACTGGCTGCTTTTGCACAGGGACATGTACGCGAAGGATGGGGCGGCTCCCCACGGCCCGTGGTGGTGGGACGGGGCTTCCTCTGGGGCCAGCAAAGATCCATCGCTTCCAGCAGAGAGATGGAGAAAGAGAAGAGCACAGGGTATTCCAAGCTTTTAATATTTTAAGGCCTGTTTTCAAAGTCCTAAAATAGCCTTTTTCCTTGTAATAAAAGACAAAAATTGCTTGACAGTGCCCAGAATAATCCGTTTCCTATTCCACATCCTAGAACTACGTAAGCAGCTGAGTCACGGAGGGATAAAGCCTGCCATGCACGACATGACAGATGTGGGATATTGGTGCTCACCTGCACGCTTGGACACATTTGCACACCTCTGACTGGGGAAGCGAACAGAGGTTCACCTGATTTACTCTTAATTGTCTTTCAGGTTCTGCATTCCAGACGGTACTGTGAAAACCCGTTTCTGAACGCTGGCGTTGTGGGCAGCACACCCTGGGTGCCGCCTGCTCTCCCTTGCCGTGTTTCAGGGCGGTCGCTGCCGTGTTTCAAGAGCGGTCGCACCAGTGTTTCAGAGCGGTCGCTGCCCATGCAGCAGCCCCGGGAGCAGTTCGTTCTGCAGATGCCGTGCCAAGGCAAGGCCTGCTGCCTGGGCAGAGGCTTTTCACTGCTGCTCGGCTTGGTGTTCATTTGCTGAGTTGTCATAGGAGAGCCATCAAGATCACCTGTAACCCTCAATAATTATTTATCGTTATTTCTTCTCGAGTGTTAGCACTATCATACGTGCATGGTCATTTTCTTATTGTCAAGCATTTGAGAGAAAAAGACTGTTTTGTGGTTGAAATGAATCACTGGTGTTATTCACAGAGTCACTGATGTTACGAGCAGAATCATTTCATTAAGAAGCCTGGTTGGTAAAACATGATTTCTGCTTAGATTCTTAATAACTAAGTAAATCAAATATTTACCCTTAAAAGTGAATGTTGGTAAGCCCCACAGCAATGCACTGGTTTACAAGGCCAATACGAACGTGATTTATTTGTACCATAGACTTCTATGAAGAGTTACAATGGCATTCACTTCAGGCAAATAGCTTTTCAGAAATTGGGACATAGTTATTTGTGACCTTTAAAATACAAGTTCCAGACTGTGGCTCATCCACCGGTCTTAAAAATACCATATTCCTCTCAGAGCACAGCCAGAGGGTGGAAGGCAGAAACAAGGGACTGAAAGATTCCCCCTATGTGCCCAGCCTGAGCCAAAGGGAATCTCATCAGCAGACTTTGACTTTTTTATCTGGGAACCTTTCATGACTCCAAACCCCTGCTCTTCTGCAAACCAGCTCCTGCAAATTGCAAATCCTTGCCCACCTGTGGCAGAAGCGGGGATGTTGACAGCGAAGGTGGCAGGTTTCACCACCCGAGGGAAACATTTCTCATTTTTCCAGCCAAGGGAAAGCCCCGCGGCCCCGAGGCGGAGGCAGGGCTCAGTCCGGGCAGAGGAGCCGTTCCAACACCCCCGC
>NW_009186382.1:0-365 GCF_000690835.1 Fulmarus glacialis
GCCAGGAGCTGTTTGGGATGGACCCCGATGGTCTTCAGGGGTTTTTTTTTATAAATCAAGAGAAGACATTTTGCTTAATTGTCTGTTTGCCATGTTATAAACAATCAAAAGGATTTTTTATTAAAAATGCTGCTTTTCTCTCTACAAAAAAATAGAGTGTGAGCAAGTGGGAGGAGAAGTCCCTCCAGTGTCTTAAGAGCAGCTCGCAAAGAAACTTTTGTACGCCCTGATGTTTTTCTCATCCAAGCCGAAAGCCCTGAAATATGGTGAACGTCATGTATTTCAGCATGAGTCACTCGGAGAGAACCGGCTGCTTCACCTACCCTGGCAGGGCTGGCGGGGCTGGGGTGGAACCGGGACGGGGG
>NW_009186382.1:782-1254 GCF_000690835.1 Fulmarus glacialis
GGCTGCTGGTGTCCCCCAGGGCAGCACACTCTGAAAAGATGGAGGAAGATCCTTACTGCAGCTTTCGATGCCCAAGCATGCTGCAGGGCTGGCAGGGCAGCAGGTTCCTTGGAGGGTAGGCTGTTGCAAGGTTTTGCTCCCGAGGGGACCCAGTTGCCATTCGCAAGCAGTGGGATAGTGAGGCAGTCCCCCGGGGGAGGGATTAGGGGGAAACCTGAGCTTTCCGAGCCCCAGTGTGCACACCCCGCTCTCCTCCGCACTCCCTGGGTGGTCCCGATGTAGCAATCCTGGTTTGCTCCTGCCCTAAACCGGTGCCCTGCGGGAAGCAGGCAGAAGGGGTACTGCCGTCCCGTGAGCGTGGTCCCAAAGCAGAGACCACTGCCCTGGGGTGAAGGATCCCTGGGACCCCCAGCTGCTGGGGGCGATGCTGGGAGATGGGGATGCTCCGCTCCACCTGCTCCAAGGCACTGTG
>NW_009186383.1:0-11100 GCF_000690835.1 Fulmarus glacialis
CCGAGGGCCACCAGCCGCCGGGCTCTGCGCAGCCGCCCCACGGGCCTCCGCCCTGCTCCCACCTCACACGCCGCCTGCCACCACCCGAAACGTTCACACAGTGCGTTCAATTCCAATTCACAGGAAAACATCATTTTACCGTTGAACAGAGAGCATGCAAGCCTTTATAGCCCCCACACCACGACAGCACTCTGTCCCCTCCACCGATTTCAGCCGGGCTGGCCGCGGTACGGCGAAGCGGCCGCGTGCGGCCACCATCTCAGAGCTGTCAGCTGCCCTGGCGCGGCTGGTTTCAGAAGCAAAATAACCCTGGTGATTGCGATTCCCCAGGCTCTTTGGTAGCAACTTTGGGTCTTACATGTCAGACTTTCTGTGGATATTAATAATGGTACATTATTGCAGAACGAGGAAATGAGGTGTGACCTGCTCACTTGATCTGAAAAGCAGTGCTGGTGGCAGATACAAGAGACCATTCGGACAGAGACACCCGCCCTTCGAAGTTACTGTAACGCAAGAAATAGATGTGGGGTAACTACTTTCTCTCCTGTACGAAAGACCTATTTCAGATTTACACGCCTGCCTCCTTGCTCTCCTCTCACTAATTTCCACTTTTAATATCTCGTAATTTGCCAGTTTACTGGTTTGTATGCACAAATAAACACACACACACATTCAAACCAAAGACGTTGCACAGTAATGGGTAAAAAGGACAAAGATGTTATTTCTTACATTTTTTTTGCACACATTTTGCACTGATTCTAGTTTTTTGCAAAACTTAAAACACTAACGTTTTAAGTCAAGCATTCTCTTAAATGTTGAATTCTTATTCTTTCGGTGAAGACATAATTGTTTCCCTTGCTTTTATGTATTTAGTGGGAAGCTGCTTATTCTTAGAGAGTGCACAATAAAGCATGAAACGATTTTATCTATTTCACAGAAGAATTGTTTTGTTTAAATCACTTCTAGCTTACTCGGTATTTTAGCTCATATTCAGTTAACTTGTCCAATCATCAATCACAGAGATTACATACTAGAAATGAGACCATAAACATTTGAAAAATGCGGATGGCATCATTTATAAAACACCTACACCTCTCGTGCACAATAAAGCATGAAACGATTTTATCTATTTCACAGAAGAATTGTTTTGTTTAAATCACTTCTAGCTTACTCGGTATTTTAGCTCATATTCAGTTAACTTGTCCAATCATCAATCACAGAGATTACATACTAGAAATGAGACCATAAACATTTGAAAAATGCGGATGGCATCATTTATAAAACACCTACACCTCTCTTTATTCCAATATTTGAAAAATGCAGATAGCATCATTTATAAAACACCTACACCTCTCTTTATTCCAACATCCCTTCAACAGGCAGGACCAATAAAAAACTATTACACATTCCAAGCAGCTTCCAGATGGGAGCTCAGGGGACGTCACCTGGTGACTGAGGGACATGCTGCACTGCAGAGAGACGCGAAGGGCCAGCTTTGGGGATTTTTTCCCTCTCTCTAGCTAGAGGTAGCGAGCACAAAGTGCAACGTGCTCATAAAAAAGCGAACCCAGACACTACATAGTTACAACATTTTTCAACAGTTGCAAAGTCTGCAAATTTCCAACCGCTAGTATTCCTCTCCCCTTTGGCTGAGGCTAGTCAGAGGCTGTCCAAGAAACACATCGCACATACCCAGATATAAGCCATCCACATAGACCATCTTTTACACTCTACCCTGTGTTTCATAGAAGCTGTAGTATGATTGGCAAGCTGTGGAATTTCACATGTTCACAAAATGAAAAAAGCGCAATCCTTGAGGAGAGGTAGAATCTCACCTCATTAAATTCCTTCCTGAGACCACTCCGTGGCCTGCTGCTCACTGCTACAGTGTCTTTAACTCAATATACATCCTTTCACACACTTGAAAGATGGGGAAAAGATAAAATATGAATGTTTTCCTTTTCCTCTATTAAAAGTTATGAAATTAAAGTAACTTCAGGTATGCTGTGTGAACTGCCAAGAATATCCTTTGAAAGACAGATTTAAGCTTCAGCGTTGGTGCAGGTAAACAACCACGTAAAAACTAATGGAACATTTTACGTTTCAACTTTTCCTTCCTAGTCTTTCTTGTTGTCTTGCTAATAAATATTTTCCTAACCTTCCTTACACAAAACAAGGAGTAGAGGAATATTAGTATTTCGAGGAATATACCAACAGATTTTTCCCCACTTTGGGAAATAAACATATGCACCTGGGATTTAACTGCAGCTCCAGGAGCCCCAGGCTTCCCCGAGTACATGGACTGTAGAGTCCTCTTGTTCAAATTCCCGATTCCTACCGCGCTTGCTAGAAGTGCCCCTTCTGCAGCCAACGGACATGGGCTGTGGTGTTGGGTTTTGGGGTGGTTTTGGCTTTTGTTGCAAACACCTCCTTTGCCACAGCACTGCAAAACAGCGCACGCTCAGCATACCTGGCTGGGGCTGTCCTTGATTTCGGTATAACAAAGCTGCCAACCCTTAGAGCTGACCTGTGGAGAACATTCAAGGAACAACCACCCTTCTGGTCTTCCTCGCCACCGGACCCCCTGCAGCAGAGGCCGTCATCGGCCTCACATCTCCAACTCTACGGAGCTGAGGGAGACAAAAGCTAAATTCGAAATGTTTCTGTAACTCGCAAGAGCAATCTTTTCTCTATGTAAAAACTATCAATGATGTGAATCCCGCTAAGGTACCGGGAATTTATCCTTTCCCAGACTCCGCAGCGTATTCAGGGGTCGGCACTGCTGGCTGACTGAGGAGACGTTCAACCTTTACAGTACCGCTCTGATGGGGAAACTGCAAAATTTCAGGGAAACCGAACTGTTCACTGATACTCTCCAGGCAGCTACTAAAACTGAGAAATGGTTCAAGTAAAGCAGCTTCTTAGGCTTTTTTTTTGATGTTTAGCTATTTTGTATTAAAAAAAACCCCAAAACAAACAAGATAGAAAGTGGTAAATATAGTTAAATTCTGCCTGGCAAGGCTATAAACTCTGTCCTCAAAGTTCCAGTTCTCTCACGTTAATTCACTTCCAGTGACAAGTGCAGCCAGCATCCTTAGTGGTTTGGGTTTGTTTTTCTTTTTAAAGTTGCAGGCTGGTACACAAATACTTATAAATCCTACCTCATGTTTCGGAGAAGAAAGGCTCCAAGTTCCCAGCCCTTCAGTGGCACCTCGACGCAGCCAAGAGCTTGGTCTTTCAGCTACTGCAGGAGTAACCCTTCCCCCCGCTGGCATTTGCCAATGGACTCTGTAACGACACTGTGGTAAACGTGCCAAAAGCTGAAAATGCATTGTGTACACCTCCAGGTATTACTAATCTTGGGAAACGTACGGAACGCGGCACCCAAGCCGGGGGGTTATCTTCCCACCTTGCGCTCGAACGGCTGCTGAGCTGCAGCGTCCTGCTAGGAAACCCTGCCGCAGCGACCGCGGATGCTGAAGAAATACGAAGGAAATGGTCTGCAGCGAGTGGCTTGGCCCACGTGCTTTTGCCACATTGCTGCTGGAGACTGAGTACCGGGCTGGATGAACTGACCCATTAAAGCATTTTTAAAATGTTTTTACCATTTCTCCTATTTGTCAAGGTCATTTCGAATTGTGACCCTGGTCCTTCGACAGATTTCCAGTCAACCCCTGGGTGGTGTCATCTGCAAATTTAATGCGGCTATTCCTTTCCATCATAGTTATGGATGAAAATAAGGAACAGTATTGCATAAAGCACAGACCTTTGCAAAACCTGTCTTGATATATCACTCTGTTTTGACGGTAAACCATTACAGCTACTCTTGGACTATTTTTTAAAGACGACACATTTCCTTAGCACATTCCTGAAAATTTTATGTGTAACAGGGTCAAATGCTTTATGCTAGGAATATGAATGTGACCACTTTGTTTAATACTAAATATCACAAAGAAAATGATGAAAAACAATCAAAGAACAAACTTGCATACTTAGAGCACAAGCCAAACCACTGTCTTTACAGCACCGCATAAACCTTTCAAAATATTAGAAAGGCATAATCTCCATGAAGAGAAAGAAGTGGAAAAAAATTTTAGAGCCATGATTAAAATAAAGTGATTCATTTGCAGCAATAAATAAAACGGAGAGAAACTTGCAGCATTTAAATATCAGCTCAAGGCTGTATGCATAATAAATATTTTTACTATTAGCAAAGAGGAAATTGGCTGACAATCCCATTGGCTTTCTGCAGTTGACTATCGGATGGTTACTTGTACCAGGTGCATATAGTAAGTTGCAGAGAGCAGATTATATGGTGGCTTCCTCATCATTTTAGCATAGAATTTCCACAGCCTTTTTAATCTTTACGCATCAGTAATTTTTTTTTTTTTCAGAGAGGTCTCAGAGCTTAATTCAAATATACCGGTGTCAGTTTTAATCCTTCTAGTAGCTGCAATAGATCTGTGAGTCTAATTTTTAACACTTATGTCTGACATACACATGAACTACTTTTAAACAACTCATATTTGTTTGAAAAGCAGTGAAGGAGTTCCTCTCCTGACCGGTCCCAGAGACCATCACAGCCAGGTAAGTACAACAGTAATAGGAGAGAGACAAGTAACAGGTCTACACTAAAACAAGCAGGATTTATAAAGATTTCCTTCTCCTCAGCCCACACAAAAATGTTATATGCTGTCCAATATTTACAATTTGACAAATTAGCAGGTCCATAATTCTTTGGAAAAGGGAAAGGAAAGCATATATCATAAAACCAAAAAAGATCCTGTCATGTGAAGATATTTAAGTTCTTCCACTTAATATTTTAAAAAAAAGTCTATATGAAAGTCTTAGAAAATTGTGTGCCCCACAGGGCATGTTATTCTCCCACATACCGAACAACAGGAACATTATTCCCATTTTTATCCACAAAACCCCTTCAGCCTGAAAAATCTATCAAGAAGCTGCACTAAACAGGGACTGTTCTCTTTCCCAGTATTTCCTGGTGATAACG
Organism: Fulmarus glacialis; assembly: GCF_000690835.1. Taxonomy (NCBI): domain Eukaryota; kingdom Metazoa; phylum Chordata; class Aves; order Procellariiformes; family Procellariidae; genus Fulmarus; species Fulmarus glacialis. The sequence continues at coordinate 5,012 of NW_009186383.1, forward strand.
GATCCCACTCACGTTCTTCATTATTTTATCATGTCAGCATAGTATGTTTTTTCCCACTGCGTAACCACAGATAATACAGTTTCCATTGTACTATAGCAGAAATCTAAGAAGGTAAGCTCTGAAAGCCAAAGGGGAAGAAAGATAGGAACGAGCCATCAGTGCCTGGGCAGCCTGAGGTCTCACCTGCACAGCACAGTTGCAGTTGCCAAATTAAAAACCTTTATGTTCACAAATGTAGCTGAACAATTCGTAAGGGACAAAACCAAAGGTCTTGTAGAATTATTTTGTGTCTTTATTGACCATTTACATCATAGCTAGTAAAACCCCAGATCTATGCGCTTTTCAAAATTCATTAATTCTCTGCTTTTGAGAGAATTAATGAGTCACTGCCTCTTTTCAATTTCAGAACAATAATTTGGGGGGGAAAAAAAAAAAAGAGAAAAAAAGAATCCCATTTCTTGATCGTACCAGGTTAGTCCTAAAAAGCCACCTACATTAGAGTTTGCACAAAAGGGAGAGGAAGGCCTCTGCCCAGTTCCTGCAGACGGTGTGCGTGCATCAACAAACACTTGGAATTACTCAGCATTTACTATGCAGCTTGGGACAGTGCTGGTCAAAACCTTCTATACTGGAGTCATGTGGGAAAGAAAGTCTAGACATCATACATTAATTTACTTCATCTGAAATTATTTTGTCTACAATGTGTGTTTCAATGTTTGTTGCAGGAAAAATGTATTTTTGCTGTATTGTGAATTATGTATATGGCAGCCTAACTCATAGGGGCAGCTCTTACTAATTATTACTACAGGATAAATTCAAATGAACAAACTCTTTCGGTAAAAAACAACTTTTAGCTTCTTCCTCATAAAATGATAATCTCTCCGGATCTAATAGAGAAACTGAAAGCACCGTTGATGCTGTTAACATCCTGATTCAAACTTTGGTGGAGCTGGATATATATCCAATATCATATTATCACATTTTAAAGAATGATCATCACCTGAAACCTTTAACCTTAGAAGTTAAAAACTTAACCTAACCTAAGGTTAAAAATCTTAAGTAGCACCTGCTGAATCTTCTTCTCCTCCACCCAGCAGGAAAACATCATTGTGATATCATTTAATTTTTTTCCCCCACACCCTGCTGTTGGGATGCCAGTCTTGGAAAATGAGCTTCAGCAAATGCAATGATTTTCCCCCACACCCTGCCGTTGGGATGCCCGACTTGGAAAATGAGCTTCAGCAAATGCAATGCAATGCAGTAAGAGGCCGAACACTGGAAAGCACGTGGCGTACTCGGTGCCTCCCACAAGCTTCCTCTACCACACACAAAATCTGAGTTACAGAGAGGCTGCACGAGGTGGTAAATCACTCCTGTGACGTTGGTTTGGGAGAACAAAAGTAAACAGGAGGGGAAAAAAAAAAGAGTAACTTTGAGACATCAGAACTGGAGAAGTAGAAGATGGCTCTTTTGCTGCTCTTTTGGAAGTATCTTGTAAGCTGGGCTGAACTGAGCCTCAGTGTACACAAACAGCAGACTTTGCATACCACACGGGTAGGATCTGGCACTGTTTTTAAACGGGGAAACTTGACATATTGCCATAGAGCTATTTATAGTCACTCTGTTCATGCAGTGAAAATCTGACCTGCTCTTCTTTTGGGGTTTGACACATGCCTGACATCTAATTTTTTGAATCAGAAATTACAATGAAAAACCATCATAAAAGCAACATGAAAAGCAAACAACCACTTGCAAAAAAAAAAGGAAAAAAAAAAAGAAAATTAAAAAAAAAGCCACAGCTGTGACAATGTCAGCAGTGAAGGTTAACCTCTAAGTTCAGCAGTCTGGTGAGCTTGCTCTTACATTTGTTGAACCAGCACGCAGGGCTGGCATTCCATAGCACCGTCCGTAATACTATACTGCTGGGATATGAGTAGCTACTTAAGGGCATGTAATTTGCAGTGTGTAACTCCACTGACCAGAAGGAAGCTAATTCTAAACTTACCCCAACACACAATGAGAAACAGGTCTTAAACCAGCCAGCAAGCAAACTCACGTGCTTTATAACTGCAGCCTTTTTTGCAACTGAAACCTGAGAAAAGCTGGGAGAAGCTATCCATCATAATGAGCCAGATCTTCTCCGGGAATATGAGGAAGAGCAGAATGACACTACTAAACACAGCCAAAGTTATCGCAGGCCCTTATTTAGTGTAACTTTTATAAAGAGATTTCTTCAGATCTACCATGGAAAACAGAATTTGCAAAAGCCTTGCCCAAAGAATAGAAGATACCTTTGGTGTATATTTTACCCGGACGGCTCCACTGGAGAAGAGCAGTAGCGGCGGGAGAACTGGCCTCCAAAACAAGCGTTGTCTTTAGGTGCTGAAAGTAAGCACTCTGTAACTGTGTGCATTGGAAGGCAAACCACAGCTCGATGGTTACACTTCATAACGGGGGGAAAAAGTAGCATTACATCTGAAATACCGAAATCTCAGTTTGCTAATAAACATAAACGGAGATCTAAACTAATTTGTCTGGGCCTTAACTAGAGCAACGTTCAATTTACACTGATTCCCCCAAAGGCTACCAAACACCTTGCTAGCTTCCACAGCATCTTCATTTTTCCAAATAAAAATTCTTTCTACCTGAGAAATCAAGTCTAGTTTCCCTGAATGAGGTTTGCATCTTCATCACGTTCATTCTGGGAACATGCCCAAGCCTCCAAAATAGTAAATAGTGTAGTTTATTCTTGCCAAAGCTAAAGTAGATGGGAACTTCTATATCACTTTTATATCACTGGGAGAAAAAAGTTCCATTCTGAACTATGAAGAGTCTGTTACCTGATCCACTGAAATGAATAGAAATATTACTCATTACTTAAGTTTTAAGCCAGATATAAATGGCTGAATCTTAAGAACTGACTTTTGTTTAGGAGAACGGCTGCTAGGAGCTAAGGAATATTTGACCTGCAGAAACTGGGAAAGATCATTGGCCCCTTCAGTTGTCCCTAAAGTGCCAAACAAAGCTCAGATGCAGGAGATACCTAGGGCCACATATTTTCCCATTTCTCATCTTTCAGGGGAGAAAAACAAACAAACAAACTTTCCTTTCTTTGTTAGAATAAAAAACACCCCAAAAAAGGAGCATAAACCAATCGCTGATTTGCCTTTTGCTGAGCTCTGAGGAAACCGATACCTGGATCTGAGTTTCACACCATCAGCCTGCCCCTAGTTTCTTTTTTTTCTGAAGTAATATCCTGTTTTAACGGATACCATCTTAACTCCGAATACAGATCCACAACTTTCTGCAACAGCAGATCTCACAGGAACACTGTCAAGAGCAACAGCAGAAATCTTGCAAGTTTTCACACGTTTCATGCTCACAATCTGAAAGGCTGCCAAAGAAATGATGATGTGCACCATGACAAACCTTTATAATTATAAATACGAAGTTTATAATTATTCACTCAAACGGGTGAATGTTTGTGCTGGGTATATGTTACACTGCCAGTTGCACAAAACACTTCATGACCACAAGACAGTCAACTATTGCAGTAAGGGACACAGAGCAAACACAACCTGAACTTCAGCACCAGACGCTGCTGTGCTACAGTTACTTTTTAACAGAAGGCCATGGAAAGGGAAAATTTTTTATTTCGGTTATAACTCCCTTGCAATTCTAAATAATCTTTCCAAAAATAAAAATTTAAATAATAGAAACAGCACACACACACTCGCGTTGTCACATAGACCACTGCTGGTCCACAAGGCTCATTTTTGAGACCTACTAACCCTTTCTGGAAAGAAAAGGCTTTTAGGAAAGTAAACGCAGCCCAACCAGTCGAACTCCTCTCAGGTCCAGAGGTTAGAAGAGGGAAAGGGTAACCGGGGGCTGCTGTGGCGCACGCACAGCCTGGCACTCGCACCGAGAGCGGCTGGCGCCGCCTGCCGCTGCTCCAGCTGGGCAGACCTGGTCCTCACACAGGCACCTCTAGCCGGGACTGCCGGTGTCAGGCCCCTTGCATTTGAAACAAGCGTGACAGACGTGCTTTTAATTCCTACCTGGTAAAAATAAGTCTTCTCGCATTTCTGCTCTGGCTTCTTCAGAGAAGCATCGTTTTTTCAACCACTCAGCTTCATATTCGCTTGCGTGTTCATCGGGCCATGTAATAGAGATCTTCCAACGTAAAACAAAAGATAATTTTAGAACAAAAAAAAATTCAAAAAACACCACCTAGAACAACCAAAACACCCCTTAGAAATTGCAGAAATTGTAATATTTAGATCAATAATATCACAAATAAGCTCTCCCTGGAGCATAATGGCAAACAAGTAACGAAAACCCAGCCTGAACATCATCCAAATTCTGACACCTTATTTATAAATGGTCATTTCCACATGAACCCATGACCTAATTTGCTGTTTTGTGTGGGCTGCTTTCACTGTGGGAGCTGCATTTAGCAGAAAGAGGAGAATCACAGAAGCTGGCAAATATCACTGGGGAGAGTGCTTCACCACAGCTCAGAGGAGAGCAAAAATATCTTCCAAAACACTGACAGCTTGTTAAAAATATAAAGTACAAGAAAGACAGGCAAAAAAGAAATGCTAGGAGAGCAATCCCTCTCCTAGTTTTGAAGTGTCTTCCCTCTTTTAAATAAATTTTTAAAAGGTGTTGTTTTTTTTAATTTCTGAAAAAAACACGGAAAGCAAGCATATGGCTTTGCTTGTCATGAACTGAAAGGGCTCAGTGCAGCACCCACCCTCAGCTGAATTCTCAAGGCTGTTGAGTAGGTATCGATTCCCATTTCACATAATTCCGCTCATTCACATGCCGGTAAAACACCAGTATCAGTTTAGGATTAGTGCTGTGCTTTCATCAGTTCCTGAGTATAAGTGGAAGCAGACGATCCCTCTGCTATCATAATACATTTGCCCATTCAAAGCATGAATTTACGCGGCATTAATTTTGGTAACAATCAACTTGGGAGCCCAGAATTCCCCAGCTGCTACAGGGTTGACTGCTGCATCTTTAACATGTTTAAAACATCTTTAGGTGCAAAATGAAGGAAATGAGTTTGCATATCAAAGGAGCCATGTACTGCTTTTAATAAAACCTATAAAATCTACATGATTTTTTAGGTCTTTATATGGCAGGAAAGATTAAAATTCATAGGGAGGGCAGTTTCTCTCCTCTCTTGCCCAAGAGCCTCCTCTTTTTCATGAGCAAATGTTAATGTAGATAGACACAGACACAGACACTAGGCCAGCTCTGAATATTGGGTTCAACTTTGGTTTGAGTGCTTGCTCTAAGATGAAGTCTTTTGCACGTTGGAAATCAGCTAGTAAACTAGTATTTTTGTTATGGATTAAGGTCATCATCACTTTGCCATTTGTTTTTCTGATTTTCAAGCCATTTACTTATAGAATAAAGAGGAAAAAGAGCATAATTAAATGTGTGGGGAATGCCTACATTTTCTTTTAAACATCTGGTGATGAAGAAACATACAGCAGAATTTTAAAAAGCACAACTATATTTTCAAAACCTAAGCCCGGGTTTCTGCGGCCTCTGCGTAACATCTATAAAGTGAAGTTTCATCTAAAAGTGGGAAGATCTGAGTTCCCCAAAACGCAATTATTCCTAAAACCTTCGCAAACACACGGTAGGTTTTGTGGACAAACAAATTGGGACGAAAGTATAACCTGGGACTGCCTCTCATTTACAGATTAACAAGCCTCGTTAGACAAGTTTCACCAGAGGGCGAATGAAGGTTTGCCTCAAATACCTTCCTTCTATCTGCCAGCGCGACTTCCTTCGCCACGACGTTCACGTCCAACGACGTCCAGGCCGAGTGCGTGAAAGACCAGCCGGCGCGCCCCGGCCGAGCGCAGGAAGCAGCGGGGACACTGGCAGTTGTCCCTCAGCCAGACGCAGGGGTAGCGGCTCTCCCTCCCGTCCTCCCACTCCACGCGGACGAAATGTCCCGCGTCCAAAGCTTCCACCTTCCGTATCCCCGGGTTCATGCTGAGGCGCGGGGCGGCAGGGACCCCCGGGGCGGCGCGATGCCGAGGGGTGCCGGCTGGCAGGCTGCG
>NW_009186384.1:0-2597 GCF_000690835.1 Fulmarus glacialis
GACGGGGTGATTAACGGGGGTGATTAGAGCTCGTGGCTCAGACCCAGGGGACGAGGGGCACATCCTCGCCCGGACACATCATCCTCACCCCGAACCGGCCTGGCGGTTCCAGCAGCAGCAGCGCGGCCACGGAGGATGCTGCCGGCAAAGCCGGGATCTGAGTAAGAGGGAAAAAACCCTCCGGTCCCCGGCACCTGAGATCAGTTTTGCTGATGCAAAGCGAGCACAAAGGCTGGGCAGAGGCTCCAGGCTCAGCTCTGCTAGACCAGATCAGCAGCAACAGCTCGGGAAGCCGTGGCTGAAACGCAGGGTTGCCGCAGATCCCAAAGGATCCCTGGCTTAATTTTATTTAAAAGCTTCAGTCAAAACCAGAACTAGAAAAGCCCCAAACCTCTTCTGCTTTTTGGGCTGGTTTTTCCATCCATACTATAGATCCACTGAAATCCTGAAGATTCATCCGCGGGCTTGCTAGAAACCACTGGGACCAAGGTAGGGAACGTGGAGACAAGCCAGCAAGCCCTGCCAGCTCTTCCCGAGCCCTGCTCAGTGCCGGTTCAGCTCCCACAGCAAAGCATCCCAGGCTCCCACCTGGATCATCAGCCTCTCCTGCCCTCAAGGCTCAGGTGGCCTCCAGTTCACCAGGGAGAGAGGAGGAAGGCTCCTTGGTGGCTGCAAGCTTTCTCAAGATGCAGGAGGTGCCAGCTCTGAGTAACCACCATCTGAAGACACACAGCACGTTTTAGTTGCCCAGCTTCAAACCACTTTCTCTCCACTGATTTCATCTGCCGTTTTGCCTGGTTTACGTGGGAGGATGCGGATTAGAAGAAACCCCCAAGTGGATTTTGAAGAGCTGCTTCTACCATTGCAGCAGGATCCAGCCACCCACATCCACCTCCCGGAGCACCCCTGCACCCTCCAGCTGCGATTACTGAACAGAAAACGAGGCTCATCCTTGCAGTTGTTGCGAGTCATGTGGCTGGTTGCAATAACCCCTTCGTTTGCTCCTCTGCTCGGAAATGCTGCTCGGTTCGTTTCTGCTGATGCGAGAGGGCCCGCAATTACGGCAATCCCTCTGCTCATCAGGAGGTGCCAGGCAGGCAGCAGGCGGGCAGGGGGGGGGGTGACAGACAAAACCCCCCAGCCGTGCCGAGTACCATCCTGATGATGCAGCTTCTATAAAAAGAAAAAAAAATCAGTGTAAATCCTGCCCACGCCAGAACTTCCCAGGGAAGCGTGAACTTTTGTGGAGCTGTCAGATGCTACACGGCTCCTGCAGCCCGGGGCAGGGTTCGAGGGAGGGAGGAACAAGCCCAGAGCTGGGTTTTCTTTTGTTCTGCTGCATTGAAAGCGATATCGTGGCAGGCAGGAACGTGTCCTGAAGCTGAGCACCAGTGCCAGGAAGGAGGCTGGCCAGACCCGGGCTTGCCAAGCTTTTTCCCCCAGTGCCCACGTTGGAAAGGCAGCGAGCTCCATCCCGGCTCCGTGAGACTGCGTGTGGTCCCCCGAGGCGCGCGGGACTGACGAGGCCAGGTACGGCTCTTACCTGCTGGTAGTTGGGTACTAGCACGTGTCCCGGGAAGCCACTGCAAAGCCCTGGAAGAGGACTGCCTTGGTCAACAGGCCATTTCCACTCCCAGCTTTGGCCCACCTTGCTGTGGAAGACGGGAGGACATGCCTCGTGCTGTTCCTGGAGAAGCTCACGTGGTCAAACCCTGCCCTGTGATGGACGTAGGTGCCGCAGGACCCCTCAGAGCTGAGCCGACGAAGCTGCTGGACGAGGCTGTCCACCCGGGGATGAGGAGCTGCCGCAGGAGCCCTCCACACCACGAGCAAGCACGGTTGGGATGCTGGTGCTCCCCCAGACAGCTCTGCTCTCCCCCAGCTGCCCTTCAGCCTTTGCAGGAGACACAACTCATCTACTAGCAGCTATACCAGCAATTAACACTTCCAAGCGCCATATAAAGATTAATTCTACCACCACATAACGAGGTCATTAAGGCTCATTATCCCCGCTCCAGAGGTGGTTGGGATGGGAGGGAGCCAACCCCTGGCTTAAGCCCACATGGGAAAGCAGCAGAGCTGGGGCACGAGCCCCAGCCTTGCCACCAGCCTTGGCTCCAGGGACCCTGCGGCTGCAGGGGGGACTGCCTCTGCTCTCTGCCGCAGGAGGCTGCGGGCATCGCCTGGCCCACGGTCCTCTGGAGCCAGCCCTGGCACGCTGCAACCTCTCCTTGCAGCCAAAGTGACAGCAAGAAGACAAAATGTTTAAAATAACCCCCGAAATGTTTAAAATAACCCTGGCAATGCAAAAGCTGCGTCACGGGTTGTTCTGCCTCTGCTGTAGCTCAGCCGGCCCTGCGTGGGGCTGTGAATATTTGGGCTGGCCCTGCACCGGCTGCAAATGGAGAAGCTTGGACCAGCGTCACTCTGGGAGCAAAAAACAGTGCCTAGCAAGAGACAAAGCACCGAAAGATAGATGCAACGTGTGCTGTCCCATCCCTTTATTTGGTTTAAATGGCGAATAACTCCTTGCAGAGCAAGGAAGCCCTTGCCACGGCATGGAGGGGCACAGCAGGGGTGCGCGGCAGGGCTGCGCC
>NW_009186385.1:0-942 GCF_000690835.1 Fulmarus glacialis
CCCCGCCCCCGCCTCCCCGGGCAGCCCGGGGGGTCCCCAGCGCCCCCCCTGGGGACAGCCAGGTGTCCCCCAACAGTGTCGCCGGGTCAACGATGACCTCATGGGTTGGTGGCCCCAGGTCATCGGTGACCTCATGGGTCAGCGTCCGAGGGTCAACGATGACCTCATGGGTCGGTGTCCCCAAGTCAACGATGAGCTCTTGGGTCGGCGTCCCCAGGTCATCGGTGACCTCATGGTTGGCGTCTCTCGGTCAACGATGACCATGGGTTGGTGTCCCTGGGTCAACAATGACGTCTAGCAGTGACTTCACCAGGTCAATGATGACCTCGTGGGTTGGCATCCCCGGGTCAATGACCTCATGGGTTGGTGTGCTCAGGTCATCAATGACCTCATGGGTCAGCATCCCGGGTCAACGATGACCTCATGGGTTGGCGTCTCTGGGTCATCAGTGACCTCATGGGTCAGTGTCCCTGGGTCAATGATGACCTCATGGGTCAGCATCACTGGGTCATCAATGACCTCATGGGTTGGCATCCCCAAGTCATCAATGAGCTCATGGGCTGGCGTCCTGAGGTCAACAATGACGTCACGGGTTGGTGTCCCCAAGTCATCAATGACCTCACGGGTCGGCATCCATCAATGACCTCACAGGTCGGCATCCTTGGGTCATCAATGATCTCATGGGTTGTCGTCCCCGCGTCATCAATGACCTCATGGGTTGGTGTCCTCGGGTCATCAATGGCCTCATGAGTCAGTGTCCCTGGGTCATCAATGACCTCATGGGTCGGCGTCCTGAGGTCAACAATGACCTCACGGGTTGGCGTCCCCGGGTCATCAATGACCTCACGGGTCGGCGTCCCTGGGTCATCAATGACCTCGTGGGTTGGAGTGCCTATGTCATCAATGACCTCATGGGTCATCAATGACCTCACGGGTCGGCGT
>NW_009186386.1:0-552 GCF_000690835.1 Fulmarus glacialis
GTGGGGTGAGCTGGGGCCGGAGGTGAGTGTGGACACATCCATAAGGACCCTCAGAGGTGGAGCTGATGCCCCCTGACACCAGTGCCACATCCCTCTGTCCCCAAAGAGGTCCACAGCTCACCCACAGGATGAGCAATGGTCCCACTCAACCTCTGCTCCCAGCTCTTAGTGGTCTGGGTCTTCTCACCCATCCCCATGTGCTGACGCGCTGCCTTGTTTCCAGCCCGGACAGGCCCTGCTGTCACTTCCCGGCTTGCAGGGAGCCACCGTGCGTGGTCCCATCCCCACATGGGCACTTGCAGGTCCTTCAGGCTGGAGGATTCCCTGCAGGGAAGGCACTGAGGGAAGTGTCAGAAAGGCTCTCGTCCCATGTGCTCACCCTGCCCAGACTGGGGACCCGTGCCGCTGCCTGCCCCTGCATCCGTAGGGTGCCCAGCACCCTGCTCCTGTTCAAGCTGTTGGTAAAGTCAGCTTCCCAACTGGGATGCTGCCCACAGAGTGGGAAGAGAGAGCTGGGGGTAAGAAACTCTGATTACAGCACGCTGGCAGGGG
>NW_009186386.1:576-933 GCF_000690835.1 Fulmarus glacialis
AGGCGCAGCCCAGGTCCCGGCTGCCCCGGGGAAGAGCCAGGCTCCCTGGGCTGGTCCCAGCAGAGCTGGGCTTTGGTGGGGGCCACTGTGCCCTTGTCCCACGTGGGGCTCGTGCCTGTGAGATGGGTTGTTTGTGCCTGGGATGCTCAGCCGTCGCGCTGCAGTGGAGTGGTGCGTGCTATGCCATGGGTGGCACATCTGGATGTCACCTTTAGGGGGGCCGGGGACACCTCAGCCAGCCTGGCTGTGGTGACAGCACCTCGCCAGGATGTTCCTTTCCTTTCCCTGCAGAAACAGGCTGGGAAAACACATCCCATGGGAATGTGGTGCCAGGCAGAAAGATGCTGACGGGAAGCC
>NW_009186387.1:0-1911 GCF_000690835.1 Fulmarus glacialis
ATAGTGCAGCAGACTCCATTCCCCACATTTCTAATTGTCTGTGTGCTGCAAATTTTTGCAATGCCAATTCCCCACGGGGAGGATCGGAGGCTGAGCGCGGGGACAGCTGTGATTTCGGGCAGCCAGTCGGTTACGCAAAATTCATCGGGTTTCGCAGTCGCGATGCTTGCCCGGCTCGCTGGGCCGGGGTCCTCCTGCATCGCTCTCTCCCGAAACGGCCCTGGCAGCCTCTACAAGGGGGCAGCCGGGGAAGGGAGACCCTAAACAACCCCGGCTCCACTCCCGGAGGCGGCTGTGGGAGCTCCCGAGCAGGATTAGACCCAAAAAGAGACGGAGACTGGAGCATTCTGCCTGGCAGAGACCAGCAAGAGCTGGGGAAGAGCATGGAGGGGCTGCGGGAGCCGAGGCGGGAGGCGAGGAAGGGGTGAGCAAGCATTTACGTCTTAATTAGATAATGTTTGCAAAGCACTTTGCGCAGGCACTCTGCTACATAAATGTTAAGTATCGTGACCTCTACCAGCAAAGTTAGGCCAGATCAGCAGCAATCCTGCACGCCGAAAGCCCTTTCCTCCCACAAAATTTTGTTTTAAAAAGCGTGTGCCATCCTTCCCCTCCCCGCCTGCAAGAAAACCACGGCACGGGAGCGCGGAGGGAGTCCGACGGGGAAAGCGGAGCCGGAATCCGAATTCCCCACCGAGGAAGATGCGGTTCACACGCAGCGCGGGGCCCAGCTTTTCTGGGAACGCTGCCGGAGCGCGCAGCAAGACGGCTAGGGACCGTGAGCAGCTCCAAATCACTCCCAAGCTCTCCCCGTGCCGGGCAGTGTAATCATTAACGGTGCCACTCATCTCCTGGAAAACACAGACTGGCAGATCTGGTTTGTCCGGCACTGACGGCGCTTTTGGGGTGCGAGATCTGTAGCAGCGAGCGAGATATGGAATAACCTACCCCGAAGGGACGTTTTCTCCCCGACCTTCCTCCTAAATAAGAGCCGCGCACCCTACAGCGGGGAAGATCGCGCCTCTTTCCACCAGCGCAGCTCGGGAACGCTCTCGAAATGCTCCAGCTTCCCCGGGGGTCCTTCTACGATTAAAACCGTGGCAATACAAGAGGTTAGAGAGCGGCGACTAAACCCACGGACAAGTCACGTCCCTGCAGCCGGATGGCGCTCGCTGGTGATGCACAGCTCCTTCTGCACCTAACGCCAGAGGAGGGAGACCTATACTGGTTTGCACTGGTCTGCCTCTCCTGGAAGCCTGCCTACTTGCCGCAGGAACCGCCTGGACATCGATGGGCTGCGGGGACCGGCGGGCAGAAGCCCTCCGCCCACCCCAAAGCCATTGTTTGCTGGGTGGTAGCAGGAGGGCAGGGGCTGCTGGGGTGTTTTGGGGGGGAAAAATCCTCACATTAACCCATTTTCAAGTCATTTTTGTTGCTGAAGAGCCGGGCCACCCAGCAACCGGGCTCGGCCAGGGCACTTCAGGCGCCTGACCTTAAAGAGCGGAGGAGACCGCGGCTATTTAAAGAGCAGAGAGAAGTCTTAAGCCCGGTAATGACGCCCCACAGCTCCCCGAGGCGGGGAAGGCAGGCAGCGAGGCTCACGCGGCGCATCCCCGCTCCGACACACCGCCGGGACCTGATCCTGCCGCTTCCCTGCCCGGGATGGGAGCGAAATTCAGCAGCTCCTTAATTTCTGCTCCAGAGGGGCTGGCTGCGAACAGGCAGAGCCTCGTCGCTGGCCTCGTGGCCAGGTTCTCCGGCTAATTAAGAGTTACGCAGAGGGAAAGGACGGTGGGGTGGTTTCGTGCTCCACCCCAGCTCCTGCCTCGCACACACGCTTTTTCCCCCAAACCAGGAGAAAACCGCTCGTTGGCGAAGGAGGTGGAAATACGCTTCCCGTCCTGCCAACGA
>NW_009186387.1:1946-2216 GCF_000690835.1 Fulmarus glacialis
GCGTGTGCCGATGCGCCGGGAACCCACGTTGAGCATCTTCAACGCCGTCGGCCAGGGATGTCTCCAGCGGACACGGCATCGCAGCCACCTCCCACGCCCTGAATCGGTTTCTTCTGGGGCACGGGGAGCGAAAAGAAAAGCTTGTTTTCGGCAGAAAGCCATGCCGGCGGCACGAATGGGCGAGATCCATGTGGAATAGGCGCTGTCGCATCCCTGCGGCTGGACCGGGGGTCCCGGCCCATGAGCCTGGCCGTGCCAGGGACACAAGGA
>NW_009186388.1:0-3240 GCF_000690835.1 Fulmarus glacialis
TAAAATTTTTTTTTTATATATATGTATTTTACATATATATATAAAAAGTAATGCATATACACGTGTGTGTGTGTATATATATACGCACTAGCTCAAAAAAGAACCTCACTGTACAAGGGACAGTTACAGTTCTGGCAGGATGCAGCTGAAACAACCAACAAATCTAAAACTTCTGTAATATCTAAAAAGCTTTCTAGGTGACAACATATATTTTATAAGCTGACACTGAAGATCTCAATTATTACCACTGACTGCAAGGCAAATGACTGCTAACAAATAACTCTGAATTACAAGTTATCATGGACATATTCTTTTAAGTGAGATGCTAAGTTATGGATCACACATTGTTCTAGAAAAGAATAATGATTTTATTCTTAACCAATGCATTGCTCCATCTATAAAACACCTTCATCACCAATTACTAAATTTCAGGATTTGACAATTCAAACAAATGGCAGCCCCCTCGCCCCCTCCCCCCTGAAATCTAACATCTATGTATTTAGAATACAAGAAACCAAAAGGCTTCAATTCAGCTACTGCTGTTTTGGAATATCATCTAAAGCGGCTTCATCTTATGAAAAGGCTTGGCTTTGAACAAACTTTGTAAAAGCTTTTTGTATTCTCTAATATACTATTTACTGCTTAATACCTTTAGAAACTCCCAATTTCTATTCTCTCTCATTACTTTCACCCGTGTTTTACAGGGCACAAGGCAGTAGTACTTCCTTGTTTGTATATTAACACCATCAATGAAGCAGTAGAGTCCTAGAAATAATCTGGCTCTGCAATGTGCAGAGCCGAACACGGTAGGCTATATGCGGAGGAGCAACGCTCAGTGACAGAACAGGAGGCATACAAAGGACAATTAAAACCAAAACGATATTTGGGAATAGACAGGAGTCCTTGTATGTTTTAGGCTCAATGCTTGGGTTGCCTGTGTGCAAGTTAAAATCCAAGCATTTCATTTTCTTGAAGAAAGTCAGTTAGTGTTTCTATTAAGTGAAGGACGCAACAGAAAGAGAAATAATTTCTACTTCCAACAGCAAATTCTTCCTATGGAAAGGAAAATTAAACAGTCATCAAGCACAAGGTGACTGAGAAACTCAGATTCATCTCTCTCAACCTTTTTTTTTTTAATGTGCTAACAGAATCTTCTAAAATATCTGAAGCAAGATAAGGTTTGGTGAAGTCAAAGTTAAGTCATTCACAACCTCATACTATCAAAAAAAAAAAAGAAAAAAAAAGAAAATACGAGCAATGCAAAGAAGAAGTTACAACATTGGTAAAAACCCAGACTCTCACTTTACCGCACAAAAAACACTTCAGTGCTTCTAGTATCCGAGCTAACCCAGGCATCACAGTGTAACGAAGCACTGTGCACCACAAACATGCTTTGTGCCTGTTCCAGGATCAGTAAGGATATGTAACTGAGAGGCACACAATGTTTCTGGCTAAGTGTACAAAGTTTTCACCGAAGTTTTCTATATATAATTATCTGGAATTTATAGCTGCTGAAACTAAAAGAGGTCACAGCTAGGCAAAAATCACCAAACACCAGAAGCAGAATCTGTCAGATTTAACTACAGCCTTTGGACTTTATTAAATTTCTAAATGGCTGAGTCCTACTGTATAGCTCGCTTTATTTATGACAGCGGAAAGATAAACTACTAATTAGATTAAATGGAAAAAAGGTACCTGTCCCTAAAAGTCTGCAAAGACCTATGAAAAAGAGCAAAGGACAGTATGAAAGGAAAAAGCTGTATCATCTCATCCTTGGGCTTGCAAAAGTGCTGGAGAATGGGTTACAGGAGATCAGGTCCAATACGAAAGAACGGGGTTTTATTATGTTCATTGGCAAACGTACATTTGAAAGTATGACTAGATATATGAGGCTTGATCATCGAGGGAGAAACTGCACATCTGTAATAAATACCTGTCACAGACAGCTACATGATACTCTAAATAGGTCGTAATTCATGTTGCTCAAGACTTCAGCAAGTCTTGCTTGGTCAGCAGACTATGGAAATTGCTGTGACGGACTTTATTTCTATACAAGCTGGATGAAAACAAAAAAAGTACACACTGAAAACATTCTACTTCACTTCTAACAAGAGTTTTATAATACTTGAGACAAATTCTTAGCAAATTCTTTTACTTGTTCATGTCTTTCCACTACCTCTTCAAGTCAGATTTTTGGAGAACGTGAATGTTCCCCTGGAAGAATCATAGCAAATATTAGGAACAGAATATAATTTATAAACCCTTGTTACATGAGCATAGTAGGGCCAACTGGGGCTCCTCATTCTTGAGCTTAGTTTCAAAATACAAGGCAGAACAATCTGGAATGCATTATACAAGTGAAACTAAGAAGAATAAACCAGTAAATGACATGCAATGCTAGCTTTTACTTTCCTGGTTCACCCTCTGGGAAGGAAAAAAGCTTCAGGTCTTTTCTCTACAACAAAATACACTATAATTACTAATTTCTAATCAATTGTGTTTGTGCTCACACAGTGCATCATAATACACAA
Organism: Fulmarus glacialis; assembly: GCF_000690835.1. Taxonomy (NCBI): domain Eukaryota; kingdom Metazoa; phylum Chordata; class Aves; order Procellariiformes; family Procellariidae; genus Fulmarus; species Fulmarus glacialis. The sequence goes on from NW_009186388.1 coordinate 2,532, forward strand.
AACTAACTTCCACCAAACAGAAAAAAATATTTCTTGGTCTATTTACACCCACAAATACAATTCAACAAGTATTTCACTACAGAAATGCAGTCTTTGGTGACTGCATATAAGATTTTAAGGAACTTTACACTAACAATTATGTGCAGTTTCCAGAGCATTGATACAGAGAAGCAATAGTTAAGCTGGGTTTGCTGTTGCTCATTTTCATGAGATTTTACCCCAAAGCGTCGTAAATAGCTATTTGCCCTTTTCCAGAGTATTTACACTATGTTTTTAATAAAAACATTGGAAAAATGTACTTGTGCAGAGTGCTGCCATCACAAGGCAAAACGCTAAGGAAGATGTTTCAGAGGTACAAGTTAAGCGGCTCAGATTTGGAAAAAAAAGGACTTTGGAGAAGAGGCTCAGTGACTTGTGCGTTCAAATTCATTATAAGCCTTTCTCTGAAGATCGCCAACGGTAGAATCGGTACTTTTCCAGGTCTATCAGCGAGTGCACACTTACTGCATACCAAGAAGCAAGGAGATCTCAAATGCGGATGCCCACTGGTCAGAACAGCCTACTTCGCTTCCTTTCACTCCCCCGTTTGATCCTGCTCAACCTGTTGCCACCGGCCCCATCCCAAGGAAGCCACAGGAACGTCGATGTGACTCCCGACCATTAGCGTTTCCCCAGCACTGCAGGAAAGAGGAAGGCAGGAGCGGCTTGC
>NW_009186389.1:0-13188 GCF_000690835.1 Fulmarus glacialis
CCGGCACCGGGAGACATCCTCGCTTTGCACTAGGGAGAAGCAAGGCCAGAGATGGAGGATCCTCTTCCCCCGGCTCCCGCCGTGCTGAGGCTGCAGGCAAGTTTGCAACATCTGGAGATGCACCCCAAAACCTCGTAGACTTTTGCTGTCCCCCCCCAGCACGGCCACGCTCTGCATGGCTTTCTGCTGCCTAGGAGCAACTCCGCGGACCCTCGCAGCTCCGCTCCTTCTCCGAGGTGCCAGCACACCAGGCGACTCCCCCCCAGCAGCATGTTTCACCAGCATGGAGGCTGCAGGCAAGTTTGCAACATCTGGAGATGCACCCCAAAACCTCGTAGACTTTTGCTGTCCCCCCCCAGCACGGCCACGCTCTGCATGGCTTTCTGCTGCCTAGGAGCAACTCCGCGGACCCTCGCAGCTCCGCTCCTTCTCCGAGGTGCCAGCACACCAGGCGACTCCCCCCCAGCAGCATGTTTCACCAGCATGGTATGAATTTAATCGTGACATATGTACAGGGGTGCAAGGTTTACCATGACCGTTTCGTACAGACTTATTCACAAAACCTTACAGAGCGTTCAGGCAAGAGCTCTGGCCTGGACAGGCGTAGACGCTGTGCAAAACTCAACTCTTCTTCACAAACTTCTCTCTCCAGAGAAGGTTTCCAAGGAACAGCCCAGGAATCAAGCATAATTTAAAAGAAAATACACCGTGGGGCTATTCTTACTCTGTTCTGAAGGCACGTATCACAGCCTGTGGTCATGCGCTCAAGTAGGCTGCAACATCAGCCGAGCTCAGTCTTCATCGTATGTAGCTCTGTATTTAATGAGGAGCCACCAGATTTAGTGCCAGCAAGGGCCGGGGAGGTCTGCAAAGCAGCTGTGAGCTGCTCCAAATTTACACCCCCCAATTGTAGAGGGATCCCCCAGCTTTGCTGACCATCGCCAGCATGAAGAGAAGAGTTATGCAGACAGCAGCGTCACGTTCGGGCTCGCGTACATACCAGTGACAGCGAGTTAATGGCAGCCGTTTCTGAGACGCTCCGCCGCCGGGACAGCGGTGAGACAGCACGATTTGTTTTCTTTTCTTTAAATCTCGTTGGATTAAAAGCTACACCAACCCCTTCTCTAGAATAAATATCATTGTCTTTATAGAACTGAAAGTCAGTTCTGCTTCCTTCCACCCATGTCCCTGAAAAAACGAGATGTATGTGCAGACATATAGATCTTCTCCCTTCAGAAGTTGTCCATGGCACAGAGCTGGTCAGGCTGCCAGGAGAACCAACCAGGTTCTGAAGAAATGGAGTCAGAGTTCACTTTTTTGGGTTTTTTTTGGCATTCTTAGCGATGGTGACATATTAAGACATCCCAAACCACCTCATGATTGAGAAAGGAGAGAGACTTTATTTACATAAAGTCATCTGAATCGTTGCCATCCTGTGGGAAGAAAGACAAATCAGGATCATTGTGCACATTAAAACGGAAAATGGTGAAATGGTGCATTCAGCAGGAATTGCCATTTATTCGGGTTTCCTGCCATTTCAGTACAAACACCATGAAATCAGACCAAACAGACGCATAACAGCAGCTCTGGAGCGGGAACAGCCCTGTGTGAGGCTCTGCGTTGAGAAACAGCGGTGACTATTTGCTGTCTCTGTGATGCATCCCTTTCCCGAAACTGCAGCCCATGGGCTGTGACCTGGGAGGAACCAGGGACCAGGCTCTCACCAAGCAGCCTCGTGGACCATCGCCATATCACAACCTGAGCTTCTTTCCAACGCGGGAGAAGGAAAGCAGTCCGGCATCACGTGGGGGTCAGGTGCTGAGAGGAGGAGACCCCCTGTACAGCATTTCCACCGTGCCTCTCCCTGGCAAGTGTCACTACATGGGGACAGCCTGCTCCTGCGTGTCAGGAGACGCTCATACTTCAACCCAGTTCAAGTTTCAAAGGGGATCTGCATACCAACCAGGAGGGAGATCGAGAATTCTTGAAAACCACACACTCTAAACAGTTAGTCAGGGACGAGGATGCAAAAGGTGGATTTTAAGCTGAGGGTCACTCAGAGGAGCTTCAAGATCAGTTTGCCCAAGGTCCCACCAAGGAGGAAGCTGCAGACATGCCAGACCTCAGGCAAAGCACAGGTGCATCCAGTGCACGTCAGGACCTCTTCTGAACTTCAGCCCCCAGCCCTCCTGCGATCCACCTCCTCATTTCCCTCCTGCTGGCCTGTCCTCCTCTCCGCTTTGGCTCCTCTTCCACGTCAGACTGCAGCCATGTTATACTGCTCCAGTCCCCGGGCTGACACCTGCTCTCTGCAGGCACATCCCTTCGAGCTTCTTCTTCTGCCCCTCAGCACCTACGTTCATCCCTCCCCAAACTGTTGTCCATACGCCTTCGGTTTATTTCTTGTTAAAAATGTGCATTTTCCCCCTCCCTTGAAGTAACAAGGTGGCATATGCAGGTCATGGTTGCCATTGGGGATACCTCCTCTGCTCATGAGCCAGGTTATGCCCAAACAGCTCACAAGGAGAGTCAAGTCTGGTGCCCCACTTAAAGCTCTACCTGTTCTTTCACTTGGGTGGGAAGGGGACACATTTCCAGCAGCACAGGCTCCACCTGGCTGACACACAAGCAATAGGGCCCTCTCAGAAAGCAGAGAAGAGTGGCAACGTCCTTCACCCAGAAGGGGTGACGGAGATGTGCTCCGTCATGCAGGAGTCGCCAAAACCAGACTGCAATGCGGGAGCTGTACCATCACGATCCCGCATTGAATTTCAGCCGTCTCTGAAAGGTTTCTGTGGGCATCAGCCAGCTCTTACCTGATTGGAGGACATGTTCTCAGCCTTCATTAATGATGAGTAGCTCCTGGAAGGGAAATCACATTATTTTGCATGATATGTTTTCAAAACCCATCAACAGAGAAGCGTTTTGATAAAACAGGACCAAGTACCAGAAAAACAATTTTTTTTCCTTTCTGAACTCAGGCAGGCTAGACAAGTATTTGCTTATCTCATACTCTTTGGCTAGTTAAAACAACCGGCGAAAGCCCAGGCGCTATGCAGACTGCTCCTCCACAGCACTGTTCAGGAACTACCAGTCAGATCACCCCAGGAGGTAGAAAATCCTTTACTTTGGGGGATGGCCAAGAGGCAGCTCTGGGGCAAGTTTAAGTAAGCAGGCAGACCCCTTACTCTGTAGCACAGACATGCCTGCTGGTGACTTCTCCTCAGTTTAGTTTGCTTCTCTAAGCTCTCCTTTCTGAGCTCTCCGTGTGTTAAATTACTCAGGAAATCACGGAGTTTTTCAAATTCCGGTTTCACCGTCATTTACAGATAAACACGACTTACTAAAGCTTAAAAGTGAGCTTTTGGGGCCAGCCAGCGGAAACGTTCAGTGCTGTACGGGGCCGTCAGTACTAAGGAACAAGCTCAAACATGCATGGACAGAAAGGTCAATATGACATTTCAAAACACCATCCCTCATTCTGTGTTTAAAGGAGCGTGTGATTGAGGATTCACACATGTTTTAGTTAACATCAGTGATGCAAGAGGAAGCTTAAGAGCGCTAGCGAAGGCTGAGCGCTTTCCAAGGCTCGCGCAAAGCTGGAAGCAATTGCTCCCATCCCAACGACAGAGCACGCCAAGCGGCTTGCCCAATTTCACCCAAGTTAGGGACAGGTTTGAAAAGACACAGTCCTTTCTTTTAACAATGGTTTAACAGCCAGGTTTATTTTAGGAGAAATGGGGAAAATGCACTTATTCTAAAGACAAAGGAAATCACTGGGCCATGCAGTCGTCTATGCCAGAGCAGGTCAGCTGAACACTGAGTAACACCGGGCCGACTATTAAACAGAACCGTGCTGACCCGTGACTCTCCCAGTGCCGATGAAAACTGCAGAAGTTAGAAGCTGGCACTACAATTTATTACTTACCTAAGTTCTTCCAGCTCTTTCTTCTTCTTCATCTCTTCCTTTTCCTTCCGCTTCATCTCTTGGATCTGGGCTTTTTTCTCATTTCTCTCCTCTCTGTCCCGGGCTTCCTTCTCAGCAGCCAGGTCTGGGAAGCGCTCCACTTTTGTCTTCTCTAGCCGGTTCAGGATCTCATTCACCTTCTTCTCCACTGTCAGCATTTTCACCTTTGGAGTGCAAAGAACTGTGATCCTTATAAAAAAATACTTTTATTCTGGCACTTTCTCAACGGAAAGAAAACACCCTATTCCCACTTTACACATGGCTGAATCCCACAAAAACAGATGCTAAGGAAAATCACTGCCACCGAGGCCTATTCAGCAGGTTGTGTAACAGCAAAAAGAGGCCCACTCCCAACACTCAGAAGCACATAGCTAATAAGCATAAGCATTGCTAAGTACATAAGCATTACTAATTTTGTTTCTTGGCACATGCCTCAACAAGGAGGCCAAGAGACAAGAACCGGTCTCTGCCGATTCCTGAAGAGGTGGCAGGAGGTCTCTGCAGACCGTTTTGGGAAGAGAAGCTCACGTGCTGCTTGTTGACTGCAGGGTTTTTAGCATTTCTTGCCCTGGTACAGACCTGTTTTAGTCAAACAACCACGCCTCTAGAGAGCCTTCTCTCCCAGCAGCCAAGCTACATAACTACAACTTAAGCATAACATTATCTGTGGACACTAGGTCAGGCTTGGGAATAGCTTAGTACACTGGCTTGACCCTACACCAAAGCTAAGCAGCTCTGCCTTTTAACAGGTTTAACAAATCCAGAGGCAGCACCAGGGTGAGACAGCTCTTGGAGCAGAGACAGTAGAGCGAACACAGCGACAGACACCTCCAGGACCCCACACAGCCCTCCTTTGCACAGCGAGTTCAAGTCCCGAGCACTTCCAGACGTGTGATTACACTACTGCCTGTGATCTAAAGTGACTGCTCATATGCAGGCCCTTCAGCTGTAACAAGAGATTATTACAGCGGAGATAAATTCAAGCGAATAGCACAGACTAACACATGATAGCATTCAGCATCAGCAACGACTCGTCAGCTACACCGTGCTGCAGTTTGGAAACACATGCCGTACAGGATCTGCTACAGGCTGACCCTCAACCACGGATTTTCAGGTGACGTTCAGGCAAGTCCAAACACGCCCCTGGGATCTCTCTTACCCTTCAGGAGTGGATGATTCCCTGGCTTTAGGGCAAATGCTGAAGACAATCCACCCAGCTCCTAACACAGAAACGTTACAGTCTGCCACCAGGTCACCGTCACTGGCTTGCAGCAAACACTTACATCCTTCTGCCTGTGAAAGCCGATCTGCCCCACATCCATATCTGCAGTCTTCTTCAGGTTAGTCCATGGCGTGTACACCACGTTGACGTTGTTCATCTTGCAACCTAGGAAGCAGGGGAGAAAGAAAGGAGGGAAACATTTCAATTCTCTCTCTGCTGAAAGAGGTCTTAAAAGTCTTCCATGCGCATGGAAACTGGCAGTTATTCTTGTCACAAACATTACTAGCTAGGCAAGAAAGAAGAAAACGGAGAAGTCCTTCCAGTGTTACAGTGAAACGGAAGAACACCACGACATCATTTTCTGCAGTAACACGAGCGCTGCAGCAGCGTTAACGAACTCCAGATGGAGACTGTCTTTGCCAGAAGAGCGATTACTATGGAAGGGGGCCCCAAGGTGGTGTTAGAGAAGAGACTGCAAGGCCTCCTTGGCTCAGACAGCACATGGAGGCACAAACGGGAATTTCAGAGATTTAAAATTCCTCTTTACGAAAGTATAACGGGCAGCCCCAGCAGCTGCAAGCGACATCTGCTTCCCGTAAGACCCGCAGGCACAGGCTTAACAGAGAGCACCACAGCAGAAACGTCACAAACGTCTGATCCAAAAAACATGTGCTCGTGCGGACCAGAAACACTCGCCACCTCACACCGACCTCCCGGGAATCAGTATTACCTTGAATGCTATTCGCCTTCACTAGATGGGCACAGTCTATCAAAACTTCTTTAGGAATGTCATCCACCGTCTGCCCCTGTGACAGAGCAAGGCAAGGTGAGCGGCTCGCGGCGGGGGGCTGTAGGGACTGACGAGCACACAAAGACCCGCCACGGCCGGGATGCAGGGCACGATGCTCTGCAAACACACCCAGGACCTCTACGCTCCATGTTTTACAAGACTGGAGTCTTCCGTGGCATTTGTAAGGAGAGGCTTGAAGCACCGCAAGCGATTTGCACCCTGCTTTTCTCAAAGGTATTCTCCCCGTTTTAGTGCGGTGATGGTTCCTAGACGCACGCTTGGGGTCAAGCCAGAAACCAATTGTTCTGTTGGGCCACATTAAAATTCCTGCTCCTCTCCACGTTATTTGGTAATGGAGGCTGTAAATTCATCTCACCACACTGGTGGTTACCTGCACCCTGAGGGAGCCCTGCAGACTTTGCACGTGAGCAAAGATGGTCTTGTGCGCAGGAATCACTTGCAGAACGGGCGCGTGCAGTTCTTATGCGGGTGAATATTAGTGTTTTTAAATATACGTGTCACAGGATTACCTTGTGTAACCGAAGGTACACATGCGCGGAAGAGAGCTTATCCACATGAAACCTACAGAATAAAAAAAGCACATTTAACAGAGGATAAGAGATGGTGATCTGTTCTGAAAGATTTACTTCCTAACGATCATAGAATCACAGAATGGTTTGGGTGGGAAGGGACCTTTAAAGGCATCTAGTCCAACCCCTTGCCATGGGCAGGGACATCTTCAACTAGACCAGGTTGCTCAGAGCCCCGTCCAACCTGACCTGGAATGTTCCCAGGGATGGGGCATCCACCACCTCTCCGGGCAACGTCTGCCAGGGTTTCACCACCCTCATGTAAACAATGTCTTCCTTCTATCTAGAAATACCCTAATCTCCCCTCTTTTAGTTTAAAACCATTCCCCCTTGTCCTGTTGCAACAAAAAAGTCTGTCCCCATCTTTCTGATAAGCCCCCTTTAAGTACTGAAAGGCCGCAATAAGGTCTCCCTGGAGCCTTCTTTTCTCCAGGCTGAACAACCCCAACTCGCTCAGCCTTTCTTAAGAGGAGAGGTGTACCATCCCCCTGATCATTTTTGTGGCCCATTAGGGCATTTGCCCTAATGACAAGTGACAAAACAGCCCCTCCATGGACAACAAAAGTATAGAAATGTTCGTGATATATGTGTTTAAAAGCAGGCAAGGGAGCCAGAGCCTATCCTTCAAGAAACATCAGTCCTCTCAAGGGGAGACTGAAAAAAAACCCCAACCCTTTCTCCCTCTCTTTTTTTCTTTTAAATGCTATATCACATGCAGGCAACACTCACAGGATGAGCCTACACATGTGGTGTTTTGGTCTGCCTATTTATTCTTAAGAGAAACAGCAAACTCGTGAACTCTGCAGCAGGCACTGCTAGTTACACCACTTACATGACTGGTCTGAAGCTCACAGAGCAAAAAAAAAAAAAAAAAATCCCATTTTCTCAGTGGTCAGTAGAATGGTCCCTGGAGCCCAGTGCTCTGTCTCCAACAGCAGGAAGCGGCGATGCTGTCTGGGAAGTGCCCCGGATCCAGTGGTTTCAGTGGGTACCAGTCCCGACAGCAGGTGAACACCAGTTCTGCGTTCACTTCATTCATAAGCCCCGATCACCCCCGCTCAGCCCTCTCCCCGCCAGACTGAAGAGCGCTCTCCTCTCCAGTCCCTCCTTACAGCACGGCTGTTCACCTCCTTCACAGCTCCAGCTGCCCTTCTCCAGACCTCTTGTAACTTGACGGTGTTTTTACCATGATCACCTATTTTTTTAAGCCCTGTCCTGATCGACACTCACTCCAACCCTGCAATCTTCCAAGGACAGAGGGGAGGAACTGATCTCATGTCACCTCCCAACCTTTCTTTCCACCACTTTCTTTTTAATATAACGGGACTTTCTCCTTCCTGCTGCAAGATAGAAAACGCTCCAGCACCAATATACGACCTCTCACTTGTAGCTCCTGAGCCCCCTACCCTCATTCCACTAGACCCCTCTTAAGCAGGAGGGGTCTAAAGGTCTAAAGGGTGCCAGACATCATTAGGAGAACAATTCCCAGGAGGCCACCGCAAGAGGACCTATGATATTTTGTTGAGATGGCACTAGGATATGAAAAAAACAACATCGATGATGTTGGTGTGAGCTACAATATACGAAAGAGATGGGGAAAGACAACTTTCATGGTTCAGGCAATTTGAGGATGAATCTCAAGGTCACTCCTAAGTAACAGTATAGACATACCTTAAATTATGTAGTGATAGGACAAACATGAGACAGAAAATGAATGTGATACTGCTACTACAAAGCATTATTCAGCTGAAGTACAATCTCTTCTGCTAGAAAGGAAAAAATACCCCCTTGCCAGTTAGCTGACTGCTGACAAAACATCCTCTACGGGGCATGTTAGCTACCACCTATTGAACCTCCAGTTCTACCAAGACACCTCAGCTCATCCTGGCAAAGGCCACCCTGAAGAGCAAGAAGGAGCACAATCCACGTGGTGATTCTTGTCAGAAGCTGTTAGCAAAGGAGAGGGCAGCAACTGCGATACATCTGGCCTGTGCGATACTGCCTGAAAGCAAGCAAACTCCTTCCCAAAAATCTCAAAAACCTTATCAGTCTGGAAAGTTTATGGACTACTCCAGCCAGCAAAGATGCCACCAATTGCTGCTAGAAGGACTGGGGACTCCCCGTTTCTTGTTTTTCTCTTCCGAACCAAAACCAATTGAGACATGTCAGAGCGCTTCCTTTTGCCTGCCTGGCCACGGCTGTCACCCAACAGGAGTCAAAATGTCAAACTCCTCTGCTCCTGCTCACCGACTCCAGCTCCCGAGACAGCAACGGCTGTTTTACAGGACAGGCCAGCACTCGCCCACAGCGCACACAGGGGGGACACGAAGCACACACAGAGGAAAAGGCACTGGGAGACAACAGTTTTTTCCAGGCACAGCATTTACCATAGCTCAAAAAACTTCTGGCTCCATCCCCAGGCCCTGTCTGACTGCTCCATGATTTCACACCTTGGTACCTCCACTCTCCTTATCCTCTGTTAGTCTTTTGGCTTTGCTTGTCCGTGCATGGGGATTCCCAGGACTTGCTTGACTCAGGAGATGCTCTCTCACAAATACCAAGCTGCCCTTCTCGCTTAACTCTGCCCATTTCCCAAACACACTAGCCAGCACCTATATTCTGAAACACAAATATCCATGTATGGAGTTATCGCTACTCCAGCCCCTCCCTGCACAGATAAACCCCAAAAAGCTTCACAAAGGGGCCAGCTCTTATGATGAACAAAGCGGGGGATGAAGGGGGAGATACAGGGGAATGAATTCAGAACCAACAGGGTCCCAACAGCTGCACTTGGGTCTGCTGCAACCCACCTCCACCCTGGGATTGCATTTAAACTGCTAAGTGGCCTTGGAAAAAAGAGACTCTGTGGAAGGGAGAGGGTTGTTACAATCACTCGACTCAGCTGCACAACGAAAGGCAACTTGTTTCAGCAAGTTTGAGTACCTACCAGATATCTTCAGGCCAGCCATACTTTATTAGGTCTTCATCTGTAGGAATAAAAACATTAATGAGCAAAGCCCAGGACCTCATCAACAAGAAATCAAACTACCTGACAAGAGCAGGAACCCTCCGCTGTCGGTCAGCCACTGTGCAGCGATCGAGCAGAAATAGAAAAGGGCTTCAACGCTGCACCTGCCTGCTCACAGGTATGGCAGAAACAGGTACGCCAGGAACAACTCCATCACATAATTTTGAAATTTTTAAGTGAAAATATATTTCTTCAAACACCAGACTGATGGGGGGAGACTTTCAGGGCAAGTCTTCAACTACTTTTCCTTTGGAGTGAGACACCCTGGGTTTCACATCAACTACTGCTGTGGAAACAGGAGGCGCAGAGAACTGTAACCTTCACCGTGAGGGAAAGGACGGGCATGGGAAACCTACGGAGTATGAATGCTCACTGGAGAGGGGAAAAATACACACTGAGCAGAGAAACTAAAGGTTGGTTTGCAAAAAGTTATCAAACACAACCTGACAAACAGTATTTTTCTCTAGACAGTTTTTTTTTTTTCCAGTTAATTTAGTTTTCACTTGTATTTGAAGGCAGTCACTCTGCCTAGAGGATTTACAAAATTTATTTATCCTAACTAAAAGTAACACAGTGGATTTCAGAGGGGTAAGTCGGAATCACCTGCAAGGGTGAACAAGTTTTCAAACAATATAGTCAATTAACACATACAAAGACATCCTTTCAAAATGACCTTAAATCCCCACAAATCTAAATCTAATCTAACTAAATCTAAGTTAGGCATCATTACATTAACGTACTTACTTTCGTACTTATCTTTTCCCATGTAAATGGTGTAAACGGAAGGAACGACTGAGGGATAGAAAAAGGAAAACAAATCAAAAGGGGTTTGGACAAACTGTGCAAGGAATGACAAACACACCAGCCTTTGTCACAGAAATTAGAATGAAAACTGCTTCATCCATCCATCCCACTTCCCTCCTGGGGGCCAAAGGAAGATTGTTTTGCGTTTCCTCCAGATTTTGTCCCGAATGCTTCAAAGGACTTTGGAAAGTGGCATTTCCACCACTTTCCATGGAAGATTATCCAGCAAGGAGCAGCCTTCTAGGCAAAACACCCTCAACATCCAGGTGGTTCAGATCTGTGTAATTATATTAGCTGTCCAATTAAGCACATGTCTGCGAGCCAGAAAGGCTGACATCGTATTTACAGCCTGGGATTAACTCTCTGTGTGGCCCCGAGTGAAACAGCTCACCTGCCTGGCCCTTGCTTCCCCAAAGTACCAGAAGCCCATCGTGAACCTCCCCCAGGTAGCCTGGGAGGATTAAAATTTGCAAGACAATGGAAAGACCGAAGTTCCATAAACTCGTTTGTCTCATCTGTGCCCTTTTGGGACACTTAAAACAATGTCCTTCTCTTCTTTAGGGCTCATTCCATCACGCAGTGAAGACACTGCCTATTCTGGGAAACCAAACAAGTGTCCCTTCAGCGTCTGGACCAAAGGCCCGCACAGCTGGGAGACGGACACAGAGCAGTCAGGGAAGTCCTGTTGAAGAAACCACTGAGCAACCTGCTTAAAAAACCCCAAATGCTCTGTTCTTGTCCATGGCAGCAGGGAAATCCCAATTTCACAGCAAAGCTATCTACCAGTTGGCACGTTTCTAGCTTCTACAATTTTTAACAATTATGTTGTGAGCGAGCAAACGCTGCAGCCGTAGCTACAAGCCTCAGCGCTGCACTGAAATTTAGCTGTTCTTCACGAGGACCTACAGCACCTGCACACTTCAGCACGAAGGATTACTGGGAGCGGGTTTTCAGCAGACGGCTTCACGCCGTAACGGCCAGAGGCTGAAACAACCTGCTGCAGCAACACAGATTTGTATTTTTCACATACTGTTGCAGAACAAACAGAATTCATAGTGGCATTTCTAAAGTCACCCGCTGATAGTGCAAAAATTCAAGACTAAGAGCAAACAAATGAAATGCAGGTGACCAAATCTGCTTCCAAAAAGCATTCTTTGAAAATACGGTGCCTAATCTCGTATTTTCAAAGTCACTAAAATAGGAGATGCACTTCACTTACGTGCTACAATGCAATGACTTGGATCCCAAATTGCTTACTGACCCAGTCCTCTCTGAGGGCATTTTTATCGGAAATCCTACATCACTAGCACGAAGCTCAGATAACACTTTTCAAAGGAAACCTATTGCTATTTTAATTACATTTAGTAATGAGGCTACAAGAAACGGAAATTCAAAAATATGAAAGGATGATATGCCTGTGGGAGTTAAAGATTGGAAAAAAAATCCACCCTGGACACAGGAGAGTCCAGAGAATGTGAGATCATGACTACAGGCACTACCATACGTGTAAAATCAAATGCTCAAAAATAAAGTTGCATTAGTGATGGTTCCATGAAAATGAAGCCCATCCTGCCAAAACAGTGGGGGAACACTGACACAACTGAGCAGGAGATTGCTTCCAACCCATATGATTTAACGCACACCAGTAACAGTGCAACACATTTGAGGCAAACTGCAACAGTCTTCTTATTGTAGACCTCCCTCTGGCAGCAAAACTGATTATAATGTGTCAGAAACCCTCTGCAGAACTATCGTTTAAAAACACAGAAGATTGTTCACATCATTAGCAGAGTTAACTGCAGCTCATCTGTTCCTAGTACCCCCCAGGTTCCCCTACACATCTGCCAGGCACCATACCAGGCTCTTTTCTCCTCACTAAAAGGCCTGCGTCCAGGAAAGTCTCTGAACTTCTCACTAGCAGCCTGATGATCCGCAGAAAATGTTTCCATCTGAGCGTCAGGTTAAGTGATCAACACGGCCAGTGTATCTGTTCACCAGGTGTGTAAAGGGCCTTGCTTTCCACAACAGAGGAAAATAAGTTTTTAAACAAATCCCAAGAACAAATTTGTTTAAGAAACATTCACAAGACTGTTAACTCTTGCCTTGTCCAAGGAAAATCAAGGAGCCAACACTCAAATCCTTCTCATGAAGGAACTTCTTCTCTAGAACTGAGGAAAGCAACGCAAAAAAATTCTAGCTTGTGGATACAGTGGGCAAGGGGTAAAAAACATACCAAAACTTTCACAAACAGGTTACACACCTGTGAAATGACTGGGGGCAAACCAAAAAGGAATATTCCTGTACTATCCTCCGTATCATCAGCCCGTGCTGCATCAAACCACAGATTTCTGATGCTTCAGAAGCGGCTAACCTTTTCATACGGGCAAGCAAAAGAGATCTGCCTATATCAAAGGAAAAATAACGAGACAATTTACGCATTAAGCCTTCCCCCAAACTCCTGACAGCAGTACACTTGAGAAAGCTTTTCAGCAGTCACTCATCGGTATTGCTATTCACCCAGTGCTGTCACCAACCCATAACAAGAGGCTCCTCACCTCAGAGAACCCCTTCCCTCCTGAAATGACTTTAAGCTGTAGCCGATTCCACCCCAAACCGCGTCCTTTACCCTCACCCCAGCCCAGGGGCTCGCAGAAAGGCACCCACAGGACTCCCGGGGGTGTTTAGAAGGGTAAGGGCAGGAGGACGTGCAGTTACCGGACGGCCCCGCTCACTGAGGAACGGGGCAGAGGCGCAGCCCGGCGCCCCCCTCACAGCGGCGGGACCCAG
>NW_009186390.1:0-2856 GCF_000690835.1 Fulmarus glacialis
CAGAACCCGCCTCCTCCCGCCCCCCTCGGCCCCCCAAGCGCTGCATCTCCGCGGGCAGAAGCGGAGCGAAGCCTTGACCACGCCGATGCATTTCTTCTCCCGTGAGCGATTTGGGGCAGGTCACCGGCCCCTGATGGGAAAGTTTCTTCTCACGGCGGGTCGGCGCTGGGGGGGGGCGGCCGGGAGGAATCTGGGGGGAGGCAACAGCTTTCTGTCTTATACCAGAGAATATAATTATGCACTTTCCACCCCTGTTTCTTAACACAAAGGAGGAATGTGCAGTTATGTGATCACAGTTTGCTGCAGTGAATTATTTAGTCAATCTGTCCCGGAGCATGTTGTTGAGGCTAATGTTGCTTGTACTAATGTAGGAAATCATTAAAGATCAATAAAGAAATCATTAGCAGTGTGACGCCCTTACCGAACCGCCTGAGCTACAGATATACCACTTAATCCGGCCATAAAAACGGCACCATGAGCTCATTTTAATGGGTGTCAGCAAGATTGATTGGCCGGGGGCAAAGGTTATAACAGCAATTTGGGAGCAGGACCGCTAATGCACTTGTAACTCTTTGGTACACTTTAATGCAAGTTAAACAGAAAATGCCCTAGAAACCGCATAGAGTCCTCTTGTGCAGACGGTTTAAAAGACTTTCAATGTAATGTAAGATTTAGGAATAGAAATAGCACAATAGAGCAGATGGATTAGTTAAAGCAAAACAAGCCATAACGCCGCTCAATAGAGACGACTCCGAGCAGCCTCTAGCAGGGCTGAAGCCGCTGGGGACGCGGGGCAGGGGTTCGGGTTTGGTCCCCGATTCGGTCACCCCTTTCCCGGCTTTGCTTGGTTTACCTGCTGCTTCAGAGGGACGTCGTGGGGTGTTCAGCTCTGCTCATCTTAAAGGCATTTGCTTTTCTGCAAGTGCTGCGAGCACCCGGGAGATGCCCCAATTTTTGGTGTGCTTTCACGGCTTTTAGAATTGTAGAATCATTAAGGTTGGAAAAGACCTCTAAGATCATCAAGTCCAACCGTTAACCCAACACCACCATGCCCACTAAACCATGTCCCATGTCTTTTCCCAGATGCACGTGGGGCTGTGGGGTGACCTTGGGCAATTCCCTGCCAGCGCCTCAGTTTCCCCATCTGTGAAATGGGCTCAGTGACACTTTGCGCTGGGTTATGCCGTCGAGCGGTGTCACCAGCACGTCACTTCACAGCACTGGTGAGCGGAGCTGGAGGTCCTCCAGGCACTGATGCTCTCCTGGCACCGAGATGTTTCCTGCGCAGGGCTGTCTCCCTCTTCTCAACGCTGAAGAAATACCGAAGACTCAGGAAAAGCCGTATTTACATAACGAGGCCACATCTCCCTACAATCCTGATGAAGGGCATAGGATTAAGTAGACAAATCCCAACACCGAGGAGGGGAAATTGTGGTGGTACCAGAAGCACACTAAAGCAATTAGTGGGCAGTGTTGCCGGGCTCCACCGTTAAATTCTGTGGTCACTTACATTTAATGAAACCCCATCCCAACGAAGACACATCAGCTGTGACCTCCTCATACTTCACGTTGGCCACAGGCACACCACAGCGGTATCAAGAGTGATTCGAGGCATTAAGGAAAATTACTTATTGCAAGAGAGCGCCTAATGAAAAAGCACAACCCAACTGACCAAACTTAGCGAGGCTGAAATAATGGGAGTGTGGTTTTTCTTTCCTCGCTCGTCAGGTTTAAATTACTGGCGTAAAGTCTTCTGTTAATTAGTCTTTTCGTTAGAGGTTTCTTCCTTCGGGTGAGTGGCTGCTTTGGGAGGTTTTGCCCCCATCTGGGATGCACTGGGACAAGTTTGGGGTTGGGTTGGGTTCATTTCCACTTCATGGCCAGCGCCCACGTGTGCGGCTTGGTTTCCATCAGGGAAGCATTCATTCCCTTCCCTGCCTTAAAACGCGTCACGAAACCCCCTCTATTCTCATATATCCTCTTTCTTGACAAAACCGAAATATCGGAGCCGTGTAACGAGTTGACCATCAATTTGCATTTAATTCACTCAGCTGAAATTTATGGGATTATTCCCGGGC
This sequence comes from Fulmarus glacialis, assembly GCF_000690835.1. NCBI lineage: Eukaryota > Metazoa > Chordata > Aves > Procellariiformes > Procellariidae > Fulmarus > Fulmarus glacialis. Next base: position 2,079 of record NW_009186390.1, read on the forward strand.
AAGAGAAAAGCTCAGCCTGTTGCCTACCCAAATTCCCCTTCCTCATTGTTTCTTCTTAAGCTGCTGCTGCTCTCGATCGTGCTGGGACTGTCTGTGTGGCCGTCGCTGCTCTGCCTGCTGCTCGGGAAGGGTCTTGGGTTTGCAAATGCTGGTCCAGATGCAATTTTCAGCCCAAAATCTGAAGCTGGCTGGGTCCTTTTCATGATGGCACAGACCCACGTCAAGGGAAATGTTGTGTTTCACGTAGGGCTGTCTTCACCCTTGGCAGCGTCCCTGGGGTGGGACAAGCACTGAGTTACTTCTAGGTCAAAATAACAGCGTAAGGGGCTTGGCAAAAGCTGGAGTGGGATGAGCCATTGGCTCATCCGTAAAGTTTGTCTTTTAGTGGTGGGGCAGAGAAGGCTGGTCTTTCCCTGGAAAAAAATTTGATCAGAAATGAGACATTTCTTTTGGATTAAAATCAAGCGAAACCATCAGGCTGCTCCGGACTGTGGTGCTGCTGTAAAACGGCGGCGTTATGGAGCTGGTGCTGCCGGGGGCGGCTGCTCCGTGGGGTTTGTCTGTGAAGACGCCGGGCACGGCGGGCGAGGAAGGCTGGGGTTTTGCTCTGTGCCGTCCCACCCCCCGCTGCCGCAGTGCCCGGCGGGGATTTTGCCCCTGAGTTCATGGCCGTGGTCTTTGGAAAAGCCCGTGGGCGTTGCGTCTTCCCCACCCGGAGACCCCCTGGCCCCTGAGGAAAAGCTGGAAAAAATGGAGAAGTGGTCAAATAGCCCAGCCG
>NW_009186390.1:2897-3637 GCF_000690835.1 Fulmarus glacialis
GTGGGTTTTGGCTGCACGGCACACACCGTTTACAGGAGCCTTCCCTGATCCCTTCTGCCTGATCGCCACTGTTTGCCGCGCCGTATTTTAAAGTATTGACCGTTTAATTATAAATGGCATAATAATCCATGGCTAATGAAGTACAGAGCCCTGCGGATGCAGCGGATGCAGCTTGCATTAGCTGCTGCTTGCTCCTGACGACTTAATAAAACACTCGTTATCCACTGCCAGCCGGGAGAAAGGTTAGATCCCTGTTTAATAAGTAATTTCTAATGAAAAGTTTCAGGCTGATAATCAAGGAAATGCACCGGCCGCGGTTGCAAGTGTTTATGAGATTCTTGGTGAATTATTCCTACGGCGTTGGTGCGCTGCTGCAGCTGCAGCCGTCGCTCGGGGTCGGGTCGGGCTGGCTGCTTGTGCCGAGGGGAAAAACCTCCTGGCCCCGTGATCCGCGTTGTCCCGACCAGGGATCCATCCCGAGAGAGGAGACGGGGACCGGGGGCGGCCAGGGAGGTGGCCTGGTGCTTTGTGCCAGGGATCTGCCGTGCTTTGGGCTAAGAGAGCTGCGGGTTTGTCCTTGCTGTCGTGAACCCCCGCGAGCTCCAGAGATGGGGATGCAGCACCGGGATGCTCCTGGGGAGCAGAGAGCCCAGGCGTGGCGTGCCTCTTGGTGTTGGAAACCATCAAAAACTGTTATTTCGCTTTGCTTTGGGGTTTTTTTTTGTTGTTTTGTTGGTTTG
>NW_009186390.1:3863-4071 GCF_000690835.1 Fulmarus glacialis
CGTGGGCGCGGCCCCGCCTCCACCTGGCCAGCAAGGGCAAAGCAGGGGGCTGGCATCCCCCTCCCTGCAACCGCTGGCCCCCACCATGCCCTGGGGAAGAGAGAAGCGAAGTGCTGAGAGACGGTAATTCAGCATAAATCCTCGCTAGAAAGAAAAATCCCCACTGGGGTTTGCGACGCTGGCTTTTCTTCAAACCCCAGAGAGCTGC
>NW_009186391.1:0-236 GCF_000690835.1 Fulmarus glacialis
GGGTGCCGGTGTGCAGGGCGGCTACGGAGGCGTTAATGTGGCGAGAGGGGGGAAAGCCGAAAAAGGACTTTTTTTTCCCCTTTCCCCCCCGTTTCAAGCACACGGTACGGTACCCACACCCGGCCGTACCCACCGGAGTTTGAGCATAAAGTAGTAATCGATGGATAGTTCCACAGGCTATCCGAGCTGGCGGGTCTTCCTCTCCCTCCCCCTGGACCGACAGAAATTGGCTGGCC
>NW_009186391.1:288-7794 GCF_000690835.1 Fulmarus glacialis
TCTATGGAAAGTCGGAAAGCAGCGCCTTTGGGTGAGGGGGTGGGGGACTGGAGAGTCGCTGCAGGAGGGATATAAATAGATTTTTTGGAAGAAAGCGAGGGTTTTGGAAGTTAATGTTTGGGAATATTTGCTAACACATTCGGCTCTCTTGCATACCGTGATAACCCTGAAGCCCTGTCCCCCTCCACACAGCCATGCGAAATCTTGCCGAGATGTGTTTTAAGAGGCTGTCATCTCCGTTATGAAATGCTGAGGTTTGTTGACACAGTTGACACTGGGGGAAAAAAAAAAAAAAAAATCCAGACGATTCAAAGTAAAGGCTGACACCGTGTCCTTACCGTCTGCGTTTCTGAAGGTGGGGAAAGATTTCAATGACAGAGTTAATAATAGCAGTGTTGCCCTTAACTTTGTGCTGCCCCAGTGGATGTGCACTGCTTTATGTCACAATTTTCTTGTCATTTTTGATTTGCTTAAGGATAGAAATACGTTATATGTATATATGTCATAGGAAGTATTTTTGAAAGCCTTTTAGATTAACGTCTTTGATCTCAAAGTACGTTTTTACAGGCATGTAGTCAGGCCTTCTGAAAAGAAGGCTTATCGGCAGAAGAAACAGTGTTGTTTATTTGGGAGAGCTGTAGCTCACCGTGTTAATATCTGGCTTCACCGAAGGCATGGTTGTTTGCACTCCTTGTTTATTCAGAAATACCTCCCATTCAAACAGATTCTGAATTCTTTTGGGTCTTGTATCCATATTTCTAAATATCTTTGACCTTTGGGAGCCGATGGGTTTCCTTTTCTTGCTTCTGTAAATACAGAAATTCTTCAGAATAAGACCCTGAGAAATGTCTACCTACAGGGGGAGGAGAGGAAAGGGAACGTGCCAGTTCTCGTCCAAGTACCACAGCCTTACGGCCTGATCCAGCATTGCTCTCACATGAATAATCTTTACTTCCATGAGAATCCTTGTAGAAGTAAAGGAGATTATGTACGTGGTGAAGCACAGATAAAGTTCGTGGGATGTTTTTGATATTTCAGCAGCTTTTTCAGGGGTTGTAAGTTTGTAAGCTTTCTCCTCTTAAATTTGGAACGCAGAATCATATTATAGAATAAATCTCTTCTGGGTACCAGTTTACAAGTCAGAACTGTGATTTCTTTCTAACTGCGGAAAGTTTTATAAGGCGGCTCTTATACGAGGAGAGACATACTTAAGAGAGGCATATAATTTGTAAATAATGCATTGGCCTTCCCCTCACCCAGACTGATTGTTATCTATATTGTTTAAAAAGCTGGCTGAGTTTATTAGCCAAAGCAGTTTTATTCCACATAATTTGGTGGGCTTTACTAGGGTGGATTTAGTTAGCTCTGTGCTCCCTTATTCGTGGTCTTATCAGAGTGGGCCTGATCCTGTACTGGGAGAGGAAAGACACATAAAAACTGAATCCAGTGGCAAAGATTAATAATTTCTTGCAAATATGAAGGAATGGTGCTGAAAAGACCACTAATTCCGTGCGTGCCTCTGGTGGGAAGTAATGCTGTCTGGCTGCATCCGGAAAAGAGACGCAGAAGGGACGCAAGACCTCAGCCTGACCTGGTATCTTCTTGCTCGTTTTATTCCCCTTATGACCTGTTTTGTGAACCCAGCGGAGAGTCAGGAATGGATATTTGATGATGATGCACAATTGCTGGGCAGTAGGTTAATGCTGTAGCATGTGGGCTGAAATGCCTTGCGAGCTCTGCCCTGGGGCTGCCGTGATTGTTTCTCGGGAAGGAAATATTTAATGGGAGTAAAGAGTGCGATGGTAGCTGGCACCAGGGCTTGAACAACACTCCTTAATTGACCGTTCCCCCTGAATAGCTCCCTGTCTGCACCCTTCTTGTTTTTAAAGAGGCTGGCTATAACTTAAATCTTTCTGGAAGGTTTGTTGGTCAGAAGCGGAGTTGAGCTGCTAAGATGGGCTGCTGAATTCTTCCCGTTAGGAGCCAATTTTCTCCTACTTTGGACAATGCACCCTTGTAACAACAGTGAATGATTTGGAGCGTTGATTAAAAACCTTGTTTGTCTTTGGAGGTTTTCTCTGTAAATCACTTAAGTCGTCTTTCACTACAGGACTCTCAAAAATGAGGCTGCTTTTTTAAGCAGCCCCAGAACTGTTTCATTCTGACAGGCAGCAGACTGAATGATTAGGATATTTCGCCTAAGGGGGGGAAAAGAAGAAAATAAAGAACAATTTTTTTTTTTTTGTTACAATTGTATTAATTATCACAGTGGTTCTGTGTGTTGATTCTTGGTTCTGTCCCTGATAAATCGCTGGTGTTCCACTTTCTCTCTCTCCTCCTGGGTAGCATGGTTTTAATCATCTTATGCTGAGCTAAGGAAGGCTCGGCTCAGCCGGTTGTCCAAAGGGGAGTTTCTCCCTGAGATTTAAAAAGCAAAATCCCAGATTGGAGCAAGCCCATTGGGGCGGGCGCCTTGGGTGATGTCCACTGACTGACAAGGCTCCTTTTAGGAATGGTCACGTACGAGAACGTGCGGGTCGCCGGGATTAATGGCTGTGGAAGGAAAGGCTGTTAGTTGCAGTTAATTTTTCTTTTAAATAGTACGCAGAGGGATTCCTGTGGCAGCACGGTAACAACCTCTGCTTGAATTTCTGAGAGATTCGGTATTAAGTGATGGAAAGCCTGGTCAGTCAGGGGAGTCCTGCACCTGTATCGCCATCGCCTCCCGTCAGTGGGGCTTGTGTGCCTGTGAGTGCTGGAGAACGCGCCTGCCCGTACCGCCGCCTGGGAGCAGAACAGACCCCCTCCTCGCTTCGCAGAAAGGCTTTTTGTCGCTTGGACTTGAAAGAAAATTGCCATCTGCTAGAGGGTGGCGAGCCATTTGCTTCTTGTGAGGAAGCAGGTGTGCGCAGCGTTGCTGCGCGGCCGCTGGTGAGGCCTGGCTTCGTCGCTGCTCTGCAGGGCATCTCTGACCAGGCAGCCGGGGGAGAGGGGATGGCTGCAGGGGAAGGCGCCAGCCTGGGGACCAGGGTCCGGTCCTGCCTCTCCGGGGTGAGATTTAGCACTTGTCAGATGCAGACGGTAGTTTTGGGCAGCAAGCTGGAGATGTTACCGGTGTTCCTGTGGGGTAGTGAGCAGTGAAGGCTCCTACTGAGAGCAATAAGGCCTAATAGGTGCCCATCACCACTGGAAGGTGGTCTTCAGGCTGCCTCTACCAAATTAGTTGCTTCCTTTTAGCAGGTTTTCATTTGTACTTGTGTCATTTCACCCCAAATGAGGTTAATGATGCTGGTAGTGATGGCACATCTGGGCTAGCAGGGCTTGAAATAAATAACTCTATTAGGACTGGACGCTTTAGGGTTTGCGGGATGCCATGTAGAGGAAGCTCCTTCTCTTGTTCTACTGCCCACCTGCTGTGCAGTCAGAAAATCTCTTCCAGTTACGGTTTTGATGCTTGGGAAGGGAACTTGTCTGGAAAGGAGCAGAGAAGAAGTGGGGAAATGGCCCTGCTTGTCTTCTGCTACACTCTGCTGAGCAGAGAGACAGCTCCCTGGGAGGGCAATCTACCCCGGTGAGTGACTGACGGATAACGTCGCTCCATCCCTGTGAGGGCTGAGCAGCCTCCGTGAGAACTGGTACCCAGTGGAGGCGCAAACACCCAGTGTCCCTGCAACAGCCCCGTGTGGGCTGCGCATCAGTGGCAGAATCCGCCTTGGGGTGCGGAGAGGCACCCTGAACTGCCCAGAGGTAAAAGAACAGCCCCCAGGGAGAGGACCAGATGTTTTTTAAAAGCCGCTTGCAATATTTCTTTAGCATTTTTTAAAATTTTTTGCATTCCTGTTACTGTTCCTGAATGCTTCCTGCTCAGGTGTTGCATGGGGAGGGGGCAGGCATCACAGAGCAGGGCATTACCACTTTCTTGCCTGTCCTTGTGACACTTCAACACCGTACCCTGCCTGCAGTGATCCCGTTTAAGATTGTGGTTTCAGGAGTTTGAGTTTTTCAACAGTATACATTGAAAAATTGTTAATTTAAATTCTCTTGGGAGAGCGTGTGGGTTCCCACTGAAATCAATAAGGCTCCTGCACGTAGACCTGAGGGTAGAAATGGGCTCGTGCTTGGTGTTTGACAGGCGTAGTTCAGAAGCTTCCATGTAAAGAAGCTTTACGTGTGTTGTATGCGTGTATACAACAGCCCCTTAAAAGCTGAAGGTGGTTACGTAGGGTCTAAATGGAAACCTGAAAATTTATCCTTGACCGAGCTTCCTGGTGTTTGGCTTCAAAAGCCATCAGAAAGGCTCTTGAGGGCTTAAGTGCTGGGGCATCTGTACAGTGGAACATTGTACATGTGCACAAAGCGTACGATTTAGACAATGCTTTTTTCAGCCAATGAAATACTCAAGTGGGATGAAATAAAAGAAGAAGTCGTTACCAAGCAAAATACTTGAGTGAAATATTCAGCAAGAAAGGACAGTATCTGAATGTTTCGATATTTACTTTTCCAGGAGCCTCTTGAAAGCAAAATGTGTTTTGTTAGCAAAATTATTTTTTCCTCTCTGGGGTGTTGGTAGTACTTTGTTGTTTTAGAGCTGTTCCTGTAATCTAGGCTTCATCCTCAAGTTTATTATTGCTGGGTTGCATGGGGAATGGGGTTGTACAAACTGTTGTTACTAGAGAGTTGGTTTGTATCAACAAGCTATCGGCATGGTTTTCTTTAGGCTGAATCATTTGATCTTTCACAGAATGTACGTGGATTTTCTTCATAACTTTGACAGTCGTCCTACGACCCTTCCAATCCTGTCTCAGCCATTATCTTTTGGCCATAAATATCAGAAGAAATAAAAGGTGTTTTCCCAGAGCAAAGGATTAATTATTCCGCTGTAAAGCAAGGTGTTTCTCGCATTGATTGATGGGTGAGTGATGAGGATGTTTAGCCAGATCAGCTTGTGACGGTGGAAGGGCTGCAGAGCAAGAGACACAAGGATCTGAATGGCGTCAGGCCAGACAAAGGTTGCACGGTCTGTGGTTTCTGTATCTATTCATTAACTCTGTGCAAGGTCGTTATTCTTGCCTGTGATTAGGCTCCTCGGAAGCTCCTTCTCAGTCTGGTGGGGACAGTGCAGGACACCTTCTGCTGTTGTGCAGCACACCTTCTCCCAGGACCACGTGAGACTGCCTTGCAGGAGAACCAGGATCAGGCGGCCTCCCCTTAGTGCTACTTGAGGCTGAGAACTCCAGAGGAGGTAATTGCTGATAGCAATCAGATTGGGTGCTAAATAGGGATATAAACCATTTAGTGCAATAGCTCTGATGATGATAAAGCCTTGGGCGCAGTTGCCAAAACAGAAGTTGAGTTTGCATATCTCTAATGAGCCAGATGCCTTTGTGCAGTAACACCACCGAAGTGCGTGGAGTTAAACCCAAAAAAGTACAGGATGCAACATGATTTTTAGCTCTGATTTGTGTCAAAAGTCCCTGAAGTCCTTGCAGTGAAAAGGAGATCTTTTAATAAGAACAAGTCTCCTGCCCCCCCGATGATGATCCTTCTTTCGTTGCCCACAAAGGGTGGGAATGGAGCTGCTCTTTCCACGGACTAGGCTGGAGCTACTCTTGCCCCAGGGGGTATCTGTTATGAATCCTCTGAAGCTCTGGACAGACTTTGGATTTCCTTGGGTGCTGCTGGTGCCAAAACTGTTCTGCTACCCTGTCCCCGACTTGGGGAATCCATGAGTCAATATAGGTTGTGCCTACAGTGACTATATGTATCATATGTGTCGCTGTGATAGAAAACCCGGAGTGATGGATTACAAAAGGCACGTTCATTTACCTGACAAAGGTTGTCTGTCTTGAATTATTTATGAGGCTTCGCAGCATGCTGGTAAATTTTGTGAAAGCAATGGAGTCCTGGTAACGTGAGCCTCTTCACTGCAGCTTCCGTAGTAGAGTTTTGCTGAGAAGGTACAGGAGGTGGGGGATGGAGGAGGAGGAGGAAGAAATAGGCAGCGAGTGGAGGGGTAGAGAGAGACTGCTGTTTTCATGTGCAAATGATGAGGTGTGCAGAGCAATGAAGTGCGAATTCGTTAGATCACGCTGTGCATTGGAGCAAAAATCTGTGTAGTGTTAGAAAGCAACTTATGCTTCAGGGAAGGGGTGTGGGGGGGAAGGATGGGGAGTACAGATGCAAGGACAGAGAAGGGTGAAAGTCTCATGACCAAAATGCTGGCAGCTTCCCATCCATAGGAATGTTATTTGCAGGGGTAATTTCTTTAAAATATCTACTCATTCGGCGAGGTTTCCTTATCTGGGTTCCACCAAATGAAGGATCAAGCCAGCATCGGCCAGGTTTTTCTGTGTGGCGTTCGGCGGCTGGAGGACTTGCCAGCGTGCGGAGCATGTGGCTGTGGAGCAGAGGGATCTGTTCAGGATAACCTGGAAGCTGTGTGGCCCGCAGGAGCATTGAGTGGGTGTTATCCAACAGGGAGAGCGAGGGCTATACGAGTCTGAGTCCCGGCGGCAGCGTGTCGGCTTGCTTGGCTCCCTGCTGGCACACCATTTCAGAGCTAAAAATCAGTGATGCGGCCGGCAGAGCGCAGGTTCGCGGTGTTGCTGCCTCTGCCTACCTGATTTGTGGATAAATAGAGCCTCCCCCGTGCTTTCAGGCTTCCGAGCCTCTTGGCCTTCCAAGCACAAACAAAGTTACCCCTTAAACTGTTAAATTGGTGGAAAGAATTGGGAAAGAGCGTTGCGTCCATCTCCATTGAAGTGATAAAAGAGGATATGATTCTCCTTGTAAATACCAATGCCTTTCAACTCATAGCAGAGCTGGGTCCTGAAACTTTCCTCTTGTCGCAAGCTGCCGGTCTGTTTGGTGTCAGTCTGTTTCTTCTCCAGTGGGCACTTAATGTTCTTCAGTCCAGAAGAATCCAGTATCCAAAGTCTGAGTTTACATTCATACTCCAAATAAGAAAACAAGACAAGAGGCATATTTCTAAATATTTTTCAGAGCTGACCTTGTATAAGCCACTTACGCTTCAAAAATGTATAAAGCTGTCACTGATTTAATTTCTGTTGAATCAGAGATATTATTGTATTTGAACTCTCATTTCTGTTGAATTTTATGTGATAATATCTCTTTATTGTGGCCAGTGAACACTTTCTCTATGCTATGACACAGTGAGGGTCATGAATGCAGTGCCTTGTTTGCATTTCTAACGTATGGTGGGTTTCACAGTCAGGTTTTTGGCAGCTGTAACATGGACACCAAAATAGAGACAGACTTAAGCCAAGCGAAGCACCTAATATTCAACTTTATCAGGTGTTGAAGATTGAGTCAGATTCTGGGCTGTGAGTGGTTGAATGTCTTTTTATTGCTTCATAACGAACGCAGTAGACCCAGGAGGAGCCAAAGTACCATTTCCTCATGTCTGAGGTAGTCTTATAAATTAGAGGTCTCTACTAAGCATTCACTGTAGCGTCACATTCTTGGGATCAATGGGGGCGGGGGGGG
>NW_009186392.1:0-5959 GCF_000690835.1 Fulmarus glacialis
GGGCGGCCTGGGCACGCTGACCCCCGGGGAGGCCGGAGGGGCGTCCAGCAGAGCCCTGCTTGACACGGGGGGGGACATTATCCAAAGTAGATGGCAAAGGGTAGATTGGGACCTCAACGTGCTCATTTTTGTTAGATTTAAGGCATGTGAACTCTGGCACGAGCTGCTTCCTTCTCACATGCATTCAGCGCTTGGGCTGGGAGGACAGGGACCTCTAGGAACGGCTAAAATGTCCGTGATAAACAACAGTTTCATGGCAGATTTCCTGAGGCGCTGGCTAAAACCCATTCACTTTTTTTTTCTTATTTATTGCTAGGCTACTGTTCAGCCAGTTTCAATCATGGAGCAGACGAGCACGAGGGCCACTGTAAAGAGAAAGCCCAGAAGGAGAAAGAGCCTGCAGCAGCACCGACTTAGATGGGTTTATACTGACTCATACTCCGAGCGTCCCACCTGCGCCCCATGCCTCCTAGAGAAGTTTATCTGCTGAGTTATGTGATGGAGAAGCTGGTTTTCACTTGCACGAGCAATAACCTCAATCCTAACATTAGCCACGTGAGCCTGGCCAAAAGCCTCTTTATTGGGCTAACCCAAAGTTTTGTTGTCTAATTTTATGGGAAGAGATGTGCACGTTTCTGTGTGCTTCCTTGACAAACTGCATCGTGACCCAAAGGTACAAATTGGGGGTAATTCCCTCAAAACCAATAGAATTGTTTCAGATTTATATGATTTTAGAGGAGAATCTGCCTTTAACTATTAGATACAGAGAGAGAGATCCTTTTACCTCTATAGATGAATTTGTGTCCTTTCCATTGGCTATATGTCCAACAAACTGATAAATTTAAAACTCATTTTAGGATTCCAGTACTCGCCTGTCCTGCAATATGACTCTTGGAAATTGCCTCTGAGAAGAGAGAACTAGAGATCTTGGATCTGTGCTGACGTTGTGCCTATGATAGGTTCCTGTTCAGAGTGTGTGTTTCAATATTAATTTAAGTCTTTCAGCTATTGTTCTGATACTTCTTAGGTGGTATAAGTACTTTCATTACCCTTTTTATTCACAGTAAATTTTCTGCTTGGCAAGCCAGTGAAATCAGCTATATGAGACCCCTTGGCAATAAGACCAAAGGTGATTTTTATTACAGGACAAAGGATGTGAGGCAAAAAGTGTCAGGTATTTTTTATTCAGGTTATTTTTCTTATATTTTCATCATGCCCCTTTTCTGGCAAGAAGCAGCTATAAGCTTGGTGGGGTTTTTTTCACTTGTTTTCTTTGATAGCTTGTCCTACACATTTAGTAAGAAAGAAAAATATATTAGGATTTTCTGAGATTGGAAGTAGGACCAAAGTAGATGTGTGTCTTACGCTGGACTTCTGTAGAGACCTCACCAACATTTCATACGATTGTGGTGGCAAAATTGGCTAATGAAGAAAGTCCTCAACAATAGGAAGACTAAAGAGCTTGTTCTCTTTACGTGTATGTATTGTGACAGCTATATGACTGGACATAACATTGATATCAAACAAGTAATGTAGCATATCGTAACAAAAAGTCTTTAGATATACTATGCCAAGAGCCTATAATAAACAATAATCAATACTACTTACAGTTAATATTACAGTTCATTATTTGTGTTAGTGTAGCACCTCTGCACCCTAATAATGGGCCACAGCTACATTTAGCAAGGTGCAGTACAATCCAAACAAGGAGATTATGTGGCTTAAGCATGAAGAAACAGCACGTGAAGGTAATCAAAGTGCAAAAATTAAAAAAAAGACAAGGGGATGATGCTGGTTAGCACAATATGTGATGGTCCTACCATATGATTAGCCTAACCATGGTATTACTGCATTGCATTGTGCTACTGTTTGGAAAACAGTTTCTGACCACGTGTAGCTGCTGTGTCGTAACACACACAGGATACCTGAGGGAAGGCCTGGCATTTGATCTTTAGTTTGATATCTCCTGACAATTTACACAAGCTGAGGACATGCCCCAGAGTATTTTTGGTTTAATGTTGTCTAAACACAAGAGCTTTTATAATTAATTTCCTCAGCTTGTCTTGAAACAAAAACAGGGAAGACTTCAAGCCCTGATGGGTATGTGGCTCTGCAGCCCTTCTGTGGGGGGTGGGGAGGGTGCTGGTCCTGTGCTCCTCCGGACTTCTGCAGAGAAAGCTGCAAAGTGCTGTTTTCTCCAAGAGAAGAATTTAATCTGCTCAGGGTGGAGGGCTGGGCCGCCTGAGCTTTCGGTCTCTACGAAACAGCTCATCACAGGCCCACAATTTCTAGCCTTTTAAGCGCCTATATGCTCCTGGACCATATTTGGGCAATAAAGGTTCTGCAGAACTCGAGAACGCTGCAGATCTGATCCTCTCCAAAGCTCCGGCCTCGCCGGAGATACTGTGCTGCACGGGGCCAGCATGTCGGTTTTGCACAGCTCCTAAGCAACCTGAGTAAATAGAACATTTCGCAACCTTAACCACAGCGGTTGCTACACTTTCATCTATAATTATCTTTTGCATCAGACTCTCAAGAGCAACCGGCCTACCAGATTTTGCAGGATATTTTGCATTCAGCTTCAGTTTGTCTGCCTTTTCTCTTGCATTGCCAGTCAGGATAATATTCCCCAGACAAGAGGAGAAACATAAATACCCTGCAGACTAGAGGAACGTGCAATATGCTGTAAGCCAAGAAATGTTAGCTCGCCAGCCTCACTTCTGATTGCTGTTTATATTCTGCGCACTTCAGAGCTTTGTTATTTGAACAAGGCCTTATAACTTGCCCCAAAAGGCAGCCAAATATAATTCTTGGTGTTTGGAAAACCTAACATACAAATTATATTTAGGAAAAGAGCCTATGACTCCAGTAGAACAAACCAAGTCTCTTCCCCTCCTCCCTTCAGTGTTTCTCAGGATTAATGTCAAAACTGTAGCTTGGCGATCCTGATACAATGTCTGTTCTAGGCACTAGATCACACTTCATCTCTAAGCCAAGAATAGAGCCCAGCATTCTTCATCATTGACATCCTATTTCTGGTCGTGCAAGCTCCTAGCAAGATGTGTGCCTAATCCCGCTCTAGGTGTGAATCTTAGTAAAGCTCAGGCTCATTCCTCTGGTTCCAGAACTGGGGAGCTGTGCTCAGGGTCCGAAACCAAAATGCAGATTGCGCTGAGGGTCTGAAGACACGAGTATCTGTACTTTGCCCAAGTCTTCACTGCAGTGATCTTTGGATTTCTGACAAAAAATCTGGGGTTTATGCTTTTTCACTGAACTTCAAATTCAGAATCAAATCTTCCTTAGAACAGGGTTCAGCGCTTCAGGGAAACGAACGAGCCCTTGCTGGCTAGTAGTACAGCGAGTCACACAACATAACACGATTTAATATGTCCTGACTGCTTGATGTGCAAATCAAGTTATTTGAGTTAAAGAGTGGCAGCTTTTCAAGTTCAGAGGTGTATGTTAACGACATAGTTTTGGTTGTGAAATACATGCTCAATGCATAGAAAAAAAGTGAGACAGTGTTTACCAGCCTTGTAGTCCAAAGACTGAAAGTTTGCATACAGGACAAAGATGCAATTACATACGCTAATACCTGGGGTGCAAGCCCGACGAAAGCAGGGCTAACCGCCCTGGGACTGGACGTGGTGTCGGTCTGGAGCCGTGGCTCTAGGTACAGGTCTGCAGCAGCGCAGGTAATGAAATCACAGTGGCAGGCTCTCCTCCTCGGGAGCAGCGGGGTGAATTCTTATTGCGCCCTTCGAGTGCCTGTTTGGCCACCTGCGAGAATGAGTTCTATACGTTTTGTGCTTACACAGTTTGGATTGTTTCTAAATTGTCTGTATCCATTATTGTTAGCGTCAACAACATGCTAAATGACATACAAATTGGCACGACGACAACTTTTCTATCTTGGAGAGCTTGCTGCTGAGCTGCTATTCCACAAGACTTTTTGACACAGCACAAAGGCAGGCAGACTCAGCTGCTTAATCTCTCTCCAGGACAGGGAAAACTGAGGTCACTGGCCAGAATAGCGGCTCCGTCCCAGTGTTTGAGTTACTGTTAATTTAAGCAGAGCTGGCACTGTTGTACCTTGCTCCTTCTTTCTGTTCATTCTCTGTGACTTTTGAAATGATTGGTGGGGAAACCAGGCTGATAGAAAACACCATGTAAACAGCAAAGCTGTTTGTTATTCACAGGCATAAGGATTTAGAAGTAAATTCACGTTTTTGTAACTTGGTGAGATCACTGTACTAGGTTAGTACAAAATGGTAAAAATCCTTAGGCATTTTACTACAAAACTGTGAATGAGGCAGTCCTTTTCTGAATATATTTTTGCTGTATTGGAAACTAAATAATCATAAGATCATTCAAGATGCATGTTTTTAAGTACACATCGGTCCGAATATGGACAGTATGAATTTCAATAAACAATTGCCCTGGCAATGCTAAAACTGTTGGAGGAAGGACACTGAATGATGAGCTTCTTCCTGTTTAGGAAAGCTGAAACATCGGTGAGAGGACAATAACATGATAATATTTTTCATTACTTACATCCTTGTGTGGATTTTAACAACAGCAAAGGATGTGAAACCTAAAATTACTGAATTTTCGTATGTGCACAAGTAGGCAAACAGATTTTTTTATCTGTTTGAACAGGCAAGAGATCATACCTGTATGCAACATCTGCGTGTCAGCACGAGTAGCCACAGGAGAGACCGACAATTTGTTCGCAGTAGAATATAGCTGCCCTTGTAAAACAACCAGGGTCTCAGACCCGCAGGTTATTTTCCTGACTTAAGTAGCTCTCCCTGTTCTTGTACCTGCCTGCGTCCCGGCCGGGGAGAGGTGCGCTGGCAGCCCCAGCCCATGCTCGCTGCCAAGCCCAGATAGTTCAGCAGTATTTTAGCACATTTCGTAGAGCTGGAGGAGAAAAGAAGGAAGCTGATCCAAGACTGGTACTCTAGAAATCAGAAGAGAGGGCAGGGTCTAGAGCCCTGGCCCTACCGCGCTACATGGGGACATGAACACGCGCTGGGGGTGGCTGGAGGACTTGGGAATTTGCTTGGATAGCCGTCATCGTGTCCCTGGAAGCCACAATATGCCACAAAAAATGCTTTGTAATCTCATTACCCTCCAATAGACAAAATAGAGAAATGAAACTTCTGAGGTTGCACTATTTTTTTCCCTTGTTAATGGGCAACAAAGTGTTAATTACCATACCGTGTACCATTAAAAGTCTTGGAGCCCTTGTCTTCAAGCCCTTATAGTGAAAAAACAAGCATAAACTAGAAATTTTGCCCATTTAGTTATAGGTGAAATTCTTGGTGGCATTTCTGTGGCAAAAACCCCAAACCCTATTGTGTAAACAGGGCAGTATAAAACTCTTTTTTTTTTTTTTTTTCACATGCCTTGCTGGCAAAATCTACATTTTCCCTTGTTATCGTCTCCATCCAGTGGGCATGTTTGCCACCATGGCTGTTCCAGCAGGCGCTTCCAGGGCAGATCTGTCCGTAGGTTCTGAAACAGACACATACGCGTTAAATTTTAACCACGTGTATTAATATTTGCAGGGTCAAGGCCTGCATAAGAGTAGCGAAGAAGGCAATGTGGTGGTAAATCTAATGGCAGGAATTCACTTTGGAATGAAGAGAATTGGATCCATTCCTGTTGGGTTCCTGTATGATGTCGGCACTTAAAAGCAGTTTATTCACAGATGAAGACGAATCTGGGCAAGGCAACACCGAAATCTACTCAACGCAGCACGCAAGCATGACTAAGAGATCTCCTTCTCCCCAGTGCTGTTTTCTTCTATCTTTTGGGTCATCCCTTTCTCCTTCTTCTCCTTTTCCCCTCCCTTCTCCTCCACACTGACCCCCGCCCCGCAGGACACGGTGGGCCGTGTCACCCCAGCGTGAATCCCCCCCGCCCCACGACAGCGCCCGTCTCCGGCGCCTCC
>NW_009186393.1:0-32400 GCF_000690835.1 Fulmarus glacialis
GCTTTGGGGAGACATTATTGGAGCCTGTCAGTACTTAAAGGAGACTTATAAGAAAGATGGCGGCAAAGTTTTTAGCAGGGCCTGTTGCAACAGGACAAGGGGGAATGGCTTTAAACTGAAAGAAGTTAGATTCAGGCTAGATATAAGGAAGAAATTTTTTACAATGAGGGTGGTGAAACACTGGAACAGGTTGCCCAGAGAGGTGGTAGATGCCCCATCCCTGGAAATATTCAACATCATGCTGGACACGGCTCTGAGCAGCCTGATCTAGTTGAAGATGTCCCTGCCCATAGCAGGGGGCTTGGATTACATGACCTTTAAAGGTCCCTTCCAACCCAAACTATTCTATGATTCTATGATATTGAAATAGTGAACTAAATACACAATTAAATGGGATTGATCAAGATTTCTTTATTGAACCTGTTTCTTTATTGAAGTCACCGCTGGTATATTAGGAAACAATTTGGGCCTGTAGGTTTTTGTATGCGCTGCCATTTTGGGAATCTCTCAGAGACTTGAGGTGCAACCACACGCGTTTCTGATTCCGCCCCCGCTGTGATCACTTGTGACTGAGACAGAATGTGTTCTTTAACATCATTGATTGTTTCATTAAAACAATAATAAGCTAGGTATTGCTTTCTACCATCTAATTTGTATCTGTGTAAAACACGCTTTTTCTGGTCGAGGAGCAGGTCACATGGCTGCTAATATTCTAAGACTTTGCTGAGGAAACCCCCAAATCAATGTTTTGGGAGAATAAGGGTCAAGGAGGGGGTAGACTTAGAGTATTTTGTTGGGGGAGAGGATAGATCCAGGGAGGGAACAGAATTATTACCCTTTCTCTCTAGAAAGCTATTCATTTTTTAAACAGCATGATGCATGCTTTGACTTCCTACATATCAGTTCTAGTAAAACAGAAAAGAAACCCACACACTTGTCTTTTACAATACAGAATTAATCTTTGGGACTTCCCAATGAGACCGAGAACTTATTTTTGTTTCTTTGGAAGGAACTAAATAGATAATTCTGTGGATGAAACTTCTATGAGTATATTGGAATAAAAACTAGTTTGGTTTAGATGGATGTAGAAACATGAATACCCCCTAGTCAGTGCGGGCTTGTTTTTTTTTTTTTTAATAAGTAATGTAATTTCTAGGACTGGTTAAAGAAAGCTATGACAAACAGTTTCATATACAGGGAATCTGGAGTTCAGTGATTTATGGCTCTCAGAGTAAAATGCAGCTTTCCACAGTAGTCTCATTTCAATGTAGTAAAATGTATGTGGAACACCGAGTTTGTCTATAGCTATTGCAAACATTTGATTGATGGGATGGGTAGCTTGTTCATGCAAACCATGATACCAGCTGGCACCCGCAGAGAATGACATCGACACTTGTGTAGAGGCAGGTAAAAACATTTATTACATTTTGCACTTGTACACAAATACCACACTATGCATAAAAAAATTTAAAAAGCTAAAACTCTCCCCAGGTCAAGTCCCACTCTCTGTTAGTACAGCTGTGTCCTTTTACAAGCCAGTCTTTAGTGCTTTGATTGGTCGTGTTCTTAACAGGCAAACACTGCTCCCTTTGGAGGCAGTTTCATAATCAATAGACTTCATTACAGGCAATGTTTTCTCTTTACTTTGTTCGTTTTATTAACCCTAGATGACTCTTGTAATCTCTCAGGAATCTAATCCCTAACTCTCTTTGGATCACATCCGTCCCCAGCCCCCACCCTTACCCCACATATTTTGGAGATACTACACAATGCCTCCTAGCAAAAACTTTCAGGAATTAACTTCTCTTTGCACTGTTGAGCAAAGAGTGCGCTTAATTATTTGTCTGATATACCTGCCAAAACTATTTCTTTCTTTTTTTTTTTAATGGCTTTGTTTCCTATTATCTTTTACCACCTGGTCCCATTAGGAACAAAACTAGAACTAATAGAACTAATTTTATTTCAAATGTTTGGGAAATCAGAATGGGGCACAGGACTAGGTTTGGAGAATGCAATAAACATACAGCTGCAAAGGATGTTAGACTTCCAATCGCCTTCCTAACCAGCTTGCCTTAAAAGCTCTTTGAGATGAGAGGGATGTACAGGTTAAACTGATGCAATATAGTGAAATACCCATTAACCTTTTTCTTTTATATTCTTTATATGCATAAATCGATGGAATGAGTCCTTTTACAAGGACAAGATGGAATGGGTCCTTTTACAAGGATAAGATTAACAGGAGGTGAACCCATATCAATGTGAAGTTAGATATTTTAATTTTTTCCTCAAGAGTGCAGTAAACAGAGCATGGTATATAAGGATTAGCTCAAACTGATATATCTCCATTTATGAAAAGTCCTTCAAAGGAAAATCCTGATGTACTTTGACATAAAAATGCTGTCAGGAAGAAGCACATTAAGCAATTTACTTTCCAATTAGGATATATTTATTACTTACATGGGCCAAAATATTTGCAGAAACATGTTGAAACTCTCGTCCTTTTTCTAACTTGCCTTAAAATCATATCTCAGTATAATCTTATTCATAGCTTCTTTTCTTTAATAGTATTTTTTCAGTTCATTTAAACCTGAAGCTATTATATCTTTTCTGATGGTGGGAGAGCTCTATGGTAGAGTACAGCTAAAAACAGAAACTGAAATGCTTGAATGTTTACCAAGATGGAACAAATTATCGGTGTCTTTTTCTTTTGTGATTAGAATGTAAATATTTAACCCTGTGAGAGATGAGAGAATAAGAAAATTAAAAAGCAGATTTCTTTCATTCTGCTTGCTTCTGATCAGGTCAGAAAATGGCATAAGCTATTCATTGTCTGGCAGAGTAGAAGGGCAAAAACCAGTGAATGAGCCTGAACAATTATTGATGATGCCTGAAACATTGTATAGTTATTGCAGACCTATCATGATATTGTTCCAGAAGAGGGCAAGCCGTTGTCTTATTCAGCACTGCCAAACAGGGCCAAAACCTATAAACTCTGCTGCTTGAAAGCAGTTTTTATAGTTTTTGACATAACAGAAGTGGTAATTTGTGACTTTTGTAATTCTCTATATTGTCACAAAAGCAAAACTTAATACTACAGAGGAATTAAAATAAACTCTCCATGCTCTCTCCATATCTTGAAGTACTCATATCCCTGGACCTGAAAGGATGAGTAGCACAGGATTCTGCCTGCACTGTGCAGTGCCCCCAGATTATGAATATTTAGTAAGAACCATGCCTATTTCATACTTCTCAATGAAAAAGATAAAATTCTATGAGCATAACTATAGTAGTATGATAAGAAGCGAAGTACTCAGGCTACCAAGTTCCTACTGTAAATAAACTCCCTATATTCCCTGCTAATTTCAAAGTTTCCCTCTTGCTTAGAAGTATCCATAAGCCTCATTTTGCTCAGCTATTTGCTGATTGTTTCAGTGGACAGGAAAGTGAAACAGTTAAAACATGCTCTTAATGTGGGAATTCATACTTAGGCCATTATTCCAAAAAGTCACTGGTAAATTTTCCTTCAAAGACCGATCTGCCCCTCAGTGACTGAAATCAAACGAAAGTCAGTCAAGACCCTGTAGTAAGCTGTGTGCGTTAATCCTATTCATAAGCTTGTATAAAATATGATTTAGTACGTGTGCTCCCATGAAATACATGATTAATTGTGTGGAAAGCCTTCACCCTGAAATTTGAACACTGCTGTGTGATGCAGGAAAGAGCATTTTATCTCACTGTGGGCTAATGGTTTATTTAGAGCTTAGTGAAACATCTGTTTGAGGACAGCAGATGACCACAGCTCATACAGCCACGGGATATTAGCATTTCTAAGGAGGTGGAAGCAGTTTATATTCCAAAGAAGAATTCAAACTGTTTCATGTGTAAATAACTGGTACCATTTTTAGGTAGGTATCCCTCTTTCCTAATGGAGCCCTGTAGGAAAACCTGGGCTTTTGGAAAGGAAGAGAAAACAAAAGAAGTGGGGAGGCTGGGAGGGAGAAGAATTCATGCCCAAACTGGGATTCTGCTTGCTGATAGCAAACTTGAAGACAAAGATTGTGCAATACAGGGGATTGAGTTACATGATTGAAAAATATCATAGCAGCTTTACAGCTCAGTACCACAACGTGAGAGAAGTCCCTGGGATATGATCCAAAAACCTTAGCATGATTTTTTTTTTTTTTTCCTAATATCCTTGGTTTACCTGCCTTTGTAATACATTGTGTATGTTTGGGATTGCTAATGAATAGTTTATTGTTTACCCAAGTCTTTTATGTAAGGTCTCTTCAGAGTAAGTGTAGCACACACAATTCTATTCTACTGCATGAGACATTAAAAAAAACAGGATAGTTGGATAACTTTTATAGAAAATTCTTTTTTTATCCAGAAGAGACTCCTTTGTGAAGCTGAATGTACGGGTATGGATGTTCATAAATACATCCACGTATGAGACATCTGTGGTGACCAGAAATATATTTGGCATAAATAAAGCCAATGGGGAGAACAACAAAATGTTTTTCATGTCTAATTTGCAAAAACTAGGAAAGATTTTGTTAGGGTTTTTTGGTTGTGTGTGTTTGTTATCAACTTCAGTTTGATATCACCAATGAGAAATACTGCTTTAGCCAGACTATTATTTTTCTAGACTCTTCCCTGATAGCTAATCCATAAGTGTGAGTTCCAGAAGGGACAATTATGATTTATTTCTTCTTGGCACAGGCGTTGGACTGCCATGTAAGCCGGCCTAGAGACTGCAGCTGAGCACTTCTCTACGGTTTATACCACTTCTAGGCTGCATTTATTAAGGTCCAAAGCGAGTAAGGCACTCAACTGCAAGCTACTTCTATAACATGTACCTCCTCTAGACCACTTTGACAACCTGAATTTCAACTCTATCTTTATAGCCCATCATTATAATTGGGTGCTTCATCTTTCAAAGTGAGATGATAAATATCCTAGTTTTAACGTTATAGCACTTCTGATTGTCCTGCTTATCAGTAGCTTGTTCTATTCCAGCTGAGAGAGGAAGAGGAAAAAAACAACCTTGAAAACAGCCATGTTTGCAGTCCAATCCTATAGTATTAAATAAATCCTGTTTTGAAGATTATTTATTTGTCATCATCACTGGTGACACTAGAAATGCAAACAAGTGCTCTGGGAAAGCTGATGAATGAGTCATGATTAGAGAAGTTTATTAGTTTGGGATTTTTTTTGGTTCTATATGCCTTATGTTAAACTGATTGTATGTTTCTGTAATCACACAAAATATTTTTTGTTTGAATTCTCTGTGAATATCAAGTATTCATACTACCAGGACATCAAATTAATATCTCTATGCAGTCTGAAGCAATGGTAAACTTTCAGACTGAATATTCAAAATATGTATTATAAAAGAACAAGGGGGACTTACATGTTGGAATTTTACTTGCCTATATCTCATCTCTCCCAGTTTGCTGTTCCCATGTAACTATCAGTATATATACTCCCCCTCCCAGCATCACATGGTAAGTGCACACTGTGTATTTTCTCAGGAAAATATCTGAAAATAATTCTGCAATTGCAAGCTGAGAATGTGCCACCCACCCTCTGCCTTCTCTGTGAGTGCATTACATTCCAATTTTCCCTTGATTGCCAGAGTCATCTCTGTTGTCACTACGAGCAATGCATTGATTTCCGCCTTTAGATCAATTATTACACCACTCCTACAGTAAAAAGGGGAGGATATAAGCCTGTGCATCCACTAGGAGTTGGGGACTCCAAGATTTATATTAATATAAGACAGAAGAAGGTATATTTCTGTGAGAGGACAGAGCTGCAGGAGCTGCTATAATAGTTAAAAAGAAGTAAGTTATGTACTCCTCCCAGTGCTAGCTGCAAGAGGCAAGCCAATAAAAAGCTGAGCCCTGGCTCTGGACACAGAAGACATGCACCTGACACAGGAATTTCTGCCAGCAGCACAATTTGGTTTTCCTATGTAGTCAGAAAGTTCAAGCAGCTGCATTATGATTACCTTGAGCACACACACTCTAAGGTAGCAGCCACTGTTGGTTCGTTCTTTCAGGTGCGTCCAAGTAGGAAAAGTCAGTATTTGGGCCTCTTTGTAGCCAAATTGTAGATTTGCCATGACTTACTGTACATTTTCTGCTTTTAAGATAAATGCTGAACCCCAGAGCAGTGTACATACTTTGAGAAATACTTGCATAATAAGGTTAGTACTCCCTAGTGAATCTTTTGTAGGCCTATACAGTAGAGTATCTATTCTTGATTTTCATTTTTACAGATTTATAGTGGGTTGTTTAGTTTTTACAGTCAAGAAATTATCCAGGCTAGTGGTTGCTGCAGGTGCCAACCCACTCTGCCCTGATATGTATGAATGCAGAGCTATTGAACTTTATAGATTCAACTGCATCAAAGGAGTTCTCCCTGTGCCAAGTTGTGTGAGAGATGATTTTATATAAAATGTATTTAAAAACATACAGTTCTATCATTCTTTCTTCTCTCCATTTTTAATTTTATCTGGTTTTATCAAGGATTAGCAAAATATGGATCTGGAAAGTACTAATGCTGTCTACTGTTTAGCTTTGAAAAGATTCCTTCTCAGGAGAATACCTTAGAATTTCTCCACAGCCTATAAAAACCTATATAAAATAATAAATTTTCTTTGGCAATCTTTTATTTTAACTGAAGGAAAGTAAAATAAAGATAATTTAAATTTAAAAAAAAAAAAATGGTGATCTGATGGGCTTTGATGGAGAAAGCAGACTATAAAGCTTGCTTTGGATCAGCTAAAATAGATTTCCTGACTGTTCCTAAACAGTTGTCTACTTGCGTTCCTATTTGAGAAATTTTTGCCTTGTTCCAGATTGGCTATTGCATATTCATATTGCATATTTTAAAAAGCAGAGCTGATTTAGAAATTCTTGCCTTGAAAAAAGTCATAATTGGTTCCTTTCTCCCTCAGTTACTTACTAGCTTTTTTTTCTTTTTTTAGTGCTTAGATGGCTAAGCTGGCAAGAGTATGCACATTACACATCCTGATTCTGTTTTTTGACAGTTAAATTATACACAACTAATGTTTTGGCAAATATTAGGCTTTGCAAATCATGCATGTATCACCCCAGTCTAATTTGTGAGTTAATTGTACAAATGAAGAGAAATGGGTTGCATGAAGTCAAATAGGTTTCTTTTTTTCTTTTCTAAGAATATTTCATGTGTAAAAGCAACACACAACTATCCGGACCTGTGGCCTAGAAACTAAGCTACATCTTTTTATTTCAGCTTATGCTAGATTTTTAGTACTTAAGCACATTAGCATTTATACTGGATTTTGACTTGTATTGTTTTCTATCTTGCAATTTTCTTCTTCAAGGCATGCTTTGGGCCTTAGTAGGCATCACTTACATTTCAGGGTAAGAATACTCTCTTACTGTAAGCATTGCTTTCAAAATTATGCTCTGCAGTGAAGCTATTAAAAAAGATCCTCGAAACCCTTATTTTCACTCATGCTGGTGTTTCTTCTCAAATTTAGCAATGGAGAACATGGGAGCAGTTCCCATCAGCTTCAACAGAAAGAGGTCTCAATTCAGGTCAAGAACTAGGTTTGAATTTTGCGGTGTCAGTCACTTCCTGAAGAGTTCACATTTAAGTAGGTTCAGTCTTTCAGTATTCATCCACCTTTGCAGTTTACCTTTTGGAAATGATTTGCTTACTGGGTAACATCAGTGGAAATCCAGATTGCAGTAACATGAATAATTAAAAACTTCAAAAGAGGAAAGGAACCAAATAGATGCGTGTCTTGACAAGATACATTAACATCTTCCAGTAGAATTGAAGCACATGTTGAATACACCCTAACATGTCTGTCAGGAGCCTTCAATAAATTTTACCACTTAATCTGTATCAGACTGCACATATAGTTTTCCCTGCCACAGACATTTATTCTTAAATAGATGTCAAGGCTCAGGTCCTCAGCAGATGCTAGGCACCTACTTCTGTCTCATGGGATCCAATTCTACCATGCAGGCATCATTAGACCTTCAGGAAGACCAGTGCCCTTCCAAGATGCCATCTAACCTCAAAGAGTTTCAGGGATCTTTAGTTAAGATATCACTGTATGTCAGGATACTAGAATTCAATTAGTATTTATGACATGGGATTTGGTATGTTGGGTTTTGAACTGCTTTGATTAGGTAGTCTGGTTTTCACCAGAAAGACAGTACAGAGAAATCAGTACATCTTGGTGAAGGTTCCTGGCACAAGTGCTTTGAGGGACTTCCTCAGGTGAAAGATGCTGCCAGGAGCAGGCTTTGCATTTCTTTGCAGTTTTGAAACGGAGTTGTTTTTTTGATGCTGGTCAGAACAATAGTGCTGCTTCTGCTGTGCCACCTAGCTTTTCTAATACTTTGTCAATGACTGACATTGTAGAGCTATCCTCTCAGCCCCTTATCTATTCCTACTGCTCTGCTGGTGTATATTTTTCTTTTAAAACTGGTGTTGATCTGCTGGTAACATGCTAAGTCTGTCAGTACTGTAGGAACTACAGGTTATATTAAGTCTGTCAGTACTGTTTAAAGTTAGGACTTCAAGCTGTAGTCTCAAAAATTCAG
Source organism: Fulmarus glacialis (assembly GCF_000690835.1). NCBI lineage: Eukaryota > Metazoa > Chordata > Aves > Procellariiformes > Procellariidae > Fulmarus > Fulmarus glacialis. The sequence goes on from NW_009186393.1 coordinate 8,607, forward strand.
TCCTTCCCTTTTTATGTCCGTATACTCCTCATTACTTCTTTTCTGGTGTGTTTTTTAATAAATAGAGTCCTCACCCTGACTATGTGGGAACTGAATCAGTCACTGGAGAATATGCACTAAAATCAGTTTTTAGACAGAAACATCAAAAAGTTGTAAGCTCTGCACAGCAGAAGAAAGCTGAAGACATCTTTTACAGTCAACAAACTTGGTAGTGAAGTGGGAGGAAATCCCCAAAGAAAATGTAATGAGAAGGGTGACTGGAAAAAGAATAGTGAAAGAAGCTGGTAGGAGAGGGTGGAAGTCCCCTGAATCAAAAAGAGTTAGTACAAAAAGTATTTAAAAAAAAAAAAAAAAAAGCAGCATGGACTGCAAGCAATAAAGGGAATTTGTTGTTAGTTTGCCATGTAATTCTGAGCTTATTTGTGCTCTTCACATGATGAATCTGCTCCATTCAACTTGATAAATTTGAAAATTTGGGGGATTTTTCATTTAATTTCCCAGAAAATGAAATTGCATTGGAGATTTCACAACATTTCTGAAGTTGTTAAAATGGTTTTCAAAATGGAAAACCAGTTAGATTTTGTTTCAAAAAGGAGCATAGGAAGAAAGAGACCCTTTTAAATGGTCTCTGTTGTGAGCACTTCTTAAAACTGTAAAGAGCTAGATAAACCCTGGAACTGAGAAAAGAAAAGGGCAAGTTTGAAAGGTGGAAGATTCCTGTTTTCCACCTGTCAAGTTGGATGGGAGTCACTGTAATAAGAAGCCTGTTTTTGGAGTGGAGTATGAGAGATGGAAGAACAGGGCAGGCAAATCAGCCTCTTGGAAAAAAAAAAAAAATCTCGGCAGTGAAGGGAGAACAATTGACATCATCATTGCACTTTGAAAAAGCCAACAAGCTTGGAGTCTACTGTGTAAAAACTTCCAGGATTATGGTAAAAATGTCTTTAATCCCTGAAGAATGATTGGCAATATCAGCTCATTGTCTCTCCTCTTCTTCTAGCCCTGAGAAATGTATTCCAAAACTCTGTGTATCGACCTGCTGAAGTACCAACTGAAAGGGGTGGAAAAGGGAGGGATCACTTTTTTTTTACATGCTCCTAAGGCAATTTTCAGTGCTTAGTGCAGGGAAACTTCCCTGTGGGATGAGGGAGTGGAAAGGACTTAAGCAATATTTCAGGTCCCATGTAACATTGTAAAGTAAGGCATAAAATGTTAGTGATAATGAGAGCTGGCAAAATCCTTGCTTTGGATCACAGACCATATTCTGTGTTCCTGAATATATACTTGCATAGGGCTAGCTAAATCATCACCCCATCTTGCCAAGACCCATGTTACTAAGTAGCAGATGCAGTACTAGAAATGAAAGAGTAATTAAGGTTATGTAAGAGTGAGAAGTGCAGGCTCCGTGTGTGCAGCAGCTGCTAATTGTTAGTCATGTAGGACAGTGGTCTGAGGGATGGCCGTGTAGCCATTAGGTTACCCTCTGGAGAGGATGTTTTGGATGGATTTCTGTGTGCTATGTCATATCTTTGGATTTGCTGCATGACAAGTTCTAAAGGGAATATGGTTGCTATAGAAGAACTCGTATTTTTTTATGTATCTTCATAATGTACTGTAAGATTCTGATCTTTTATCAGCAAAGATAACCCTAGTAGTGCTCAAGATTCTGAGCATGAACAAAGAAAATTGATTTACCAGACATTTTGAAAACAGGAGAAAATAACGGCGATGATACATATTGCTGCAGGATGCTACAGCGTAAGTTCTCATGGATCCTTCAAAAACCCAAACGCAGAGCATTTCTTTGGTATCCCTAATGTTAAAAGATTTAAAGTAAGATTAAAACTGGTGGGTTACAGTACTACTGCATAGTTAGCTCTGAGCGTAAGCTACAACTTTCTCAAGCCAATACACAAAACCAGAGTTTTTAATCTTATGCCTTTAGACCTTGTATCAGAACAGGAGCTGGCAAAGTCAGTTTTTCCAAGTCTGACTCAACGTCTTGATTTGGAAAGTCTGCCTCATTCATATTCTGAGTAAAGCATGGTTACATCATATACTATCCCAGTGTCTATTTTTGTCAGTTCAGTAATATAATGTGCCAGCATCAATACGTGTAGTTGAGGATGAGGATCTGCAAGGTAGAGGCCTATGAGGTGGGCTTTTTTCTGCATCTTATTGCATATGCCAGACCATTTCCTACAATCTGCACAATTACGTTTTTCTGGAAAGAAGGTAGTAGAAGAAAATGTCTAAATCTGTTTAAATTCACAATTGCATAAGATATCAAAGATCTTCATTAGCAGTAGCCAGTTCTTGCTCAATTTGTGAAATCAAAGCTCTGCGATCTCTGAAGTCAGTTTGCTGATTCCCCCCCTTCCCTCCCTGGAGCCTAGTAGCTACCTGTCCAGTCTTGCTCGGGACAGGCTTTTCTGTTGGAGCTGCAGCTTTAACACTTCCACTGAGACTGGACGTAGCAGGGAGTGGGTTTTTCTCGAATCCTGGTGCTTTCCATTCTGTAGAGTGCACTTTGCATCTGGAGTGGATCAGAAAAGCTGTAGTACTTGGCTGCTGGATGTATAGCCAAAAGAAAAGGAATTTGCTAGTAATAGTGCCTGAAATCTGTTAATTGAAGAGAATAAATGGATAGTGAAGAATCCAGGAAGGTAAGCGATTGTTGAAGCTTGTTAATGTGTAGGAAATAACAAGTGATGTAACATAAACAGTAGCACTGAGGGAAAAGCCTTATGAGCAGAGTTCACTTGAGAAGCTTTATACCTTTTCTCACAGAAATGAGAATAAATTTCTGTAGAGTACAAAAACTGCACTAGGCTTCTGCTCTTACAGTTAGCGATTCAGTCACACCTGAAATCTGCTTAATATGGTTCAATCATGATGACCTAATACTTAGTATTTCTAAGTCACGAAGCACATTGCAGATCTGTAGAGGAACAGTTGTTTAGCAAAAAGAAATATGTAGACAACAGGTCTAGAAAAGTGTTTTCTGTTCTTAATATATGGGTGATCATCAGATAATAGACTTTTTAATCAGAAATGTTGGAGATTGTATTACTCTTGTCTATTTAAAAATGAAGAGAAAACGGATAACAGAATAAGCTGTTGCTTATGCAACATCACACAAGTAGGTTAAAAGTTGGCAAAAAGGTATTACTACAAAAGATGTGACTAAGCATACTATGTATGAGGCCTGTCCTGAGCCACTTTAGCCGACTCTCATAAAACACAAATTTAACCATGGAATTGATTATTTAGTGCACACATGGGCAACACTTACACAGTAGTTGATCCTGAAAATTCCTTTTGCTAATGAGTTTTATGTCACTTGATGTAGTTGTGTCAGTATTTTAATATCCCCTGTGCTTTAGGACATCCTGGATGTACCAAAGTAATGCTGACAAATCAGATTATTCAACTGTTAAGTTCTCCTTGTGATCCCTGCTTTTCCATTATGGCTTACATTATCATATACTTCTAATTTAAGCTCTCACATTTGTTTAGAGGGGAATAAGATTGGCGAAATATTGCTGTCTTAAATTATATAGCCGAGAGGTAAGGAAAATAAGCCTGGGATAAAGTAGGATCTAAAGCACACAACCACTACTGCTAATTGTTTCTATATAAATAGCAGAAGGTGGGCATGGGTTAATGGAGACATCACAAGGTAACTCTGAGGACAGCTACTTAACTTGTTAAATGCATTGAAGATTTTTAAGGTAAAGAAATGTTTGAAAGTGTTCAACAGCTTTTTTTTTTTTTTTTGCTTTATTTTTTTTTTTCAGGTAAGAGGAGAAAGGATACCATCCAAGTAAAATAGTCCCACCATATGTGTAAAAGAAAGGGAGAAAAGGGGATTTTTTTTATAGTTTCCCATTTTAAAGCAGTATTACAGATTAGACTACCAGGTCTCTTGTAATGACTGTTTAAGCGTTTGGCACAAAACACAGCTACCTAAATAACTATCAGAACATAAATTCAGTGTGTGCTATTAAATGTGAATAAGTATGCTTGAGGGCGGCTCAAAACTTATTTTCACTAGTATTAATAAAAGCTTACAGAATACAGTAACAGAAACAACACTAGAAAAAGGGACATTTTCCTAGGATAAGAAGGTTTGTAAGGAGTCAGTGCTGGTAACGCAGCACTTTCCTCTTCTCCCCTTGCCCCCATGTTGGGCTGGAGGGTTTTGCCAAAACAATTAGGATAGTAACATGAAGTTATAGGGGATTCTTTACTAGCCCAGCAAAAAGTTTGAGTTTTGCAGTCAACTAAAGTGGTAGTTGGCCTTAGGTCTCTATCAAGCTCATATTCCTATGATTATTCTGCCTGGTAGCCATGTACTGTCTCAGCTTACAAGCTAAAATCATTGCAGCCAGTGAAAATGGTTAAAATGTGTAAAAGAAAAAAACCAAACCCAAACCGAACCCTTTCTATAAAGCCTGACTATAAATGATTTGTAATGAAAGTAGTAGAGGATCCCGCGTAGGGCCAGCACTAGCTGGTGTATTAGTACGAGGCTGTACTGATACATAAGCTAGAGCAACTGAGAGGCCAGTAGTTGATATTGATCCTACCCAAAGCTCAAGTGAGTTCAGCATTAGAGCTTCTATTCCATTACCACTACTGCCAGCCCCCCAGGTGGTCTTTTCACGTCATGAAATTACTGAATTCAGAAAGAGAAAGTAGGGCTACTTCTGTGTGCTGTATAATTACAGTACGTCTATCACAGGCTGTGCTGGAGGTGCAAAAGTGTTGTAGTGAAGCTGAGGGGGGACCTCATTGCTCTCTACAGCTTCCTGAGGAGGGGACGTGGAGGGAGGTGCTGATCTCTTCTCCCTGGTATCCAGTGATAGGACGCATGGGAATCGTTCAAAGCTGCGCCAGGGGAGGTTTAGACTGGACGCTAGGAAGCATTTCTTTACTGAGAGGGTGGTCAAACACTGGAACAGGCTTCCTAGAGAGGTAGTCGGTGCCCCAAGCCTGTCAGTGTTTAAGAGGCATTTGAACAATGCCCTTAACAGCGTTCTTTAACTTGGTCAGCCCTGAATTGGTCAGGCAGTTGGACTAGAAGATTGTCGTAGGTCCCTTCCAGCTGAAATAATCTAGTCTACTCTGTTCTATTCTAAACTGGATAAGGAAAAGACTGTGGCTACGCAATGCTGTAGATGACATTGTCACATGCAGTGACAATTAGGAAGAATGGAAGGGCACCTGGCCCAGACAGCAAGAAGATCAAAAGATCCTCACTAAGTAGCCTAGGCCAACTAGCTTTCCCACCAACAGACTGTTGTTTCTGCATGATGCAGGAAGCAGAATTCCAGAGTCCTAGTACAGGTTGGATGCAAACTATTGAAAAATTCCCAGGGAACAATCTGGTCAAGACCTTTATCAAGGCAAATATGCAGAAGCTGATCTTTTGCAAGCTTTCATTGATCTGACAAAAGCATTGGATGTGGTAAGTTGCTGTGGTCTTTGCAGCCTCACAGAAAGTCCTTATCTGTTTAAGAAAATTACAGTAGACTTTAGAACTGCTTCATATGAGTAACAAAATTAAGTTAAACAGAATGTTACTTTCCATAGGACAACTCAAAGAGTATATCTTATAACTAGTCTTGTTCATGCTGTTCAGTAAAGTGATGTATATGATCACTGCGACCTTAAAATGAGCATTTGGATTTTTGAAATTCAGGAGTGTCACTTATTTCAGGAGTGTCACTTATTCTCTCCAGATAGTCTAGTGGGGCTAAAAAGGCTAAATGGACCAGATAAGAATTCTTGATTATAGCTACACATGGGTTATCCACTCCAATTCCTGATTTACAGCTGCTGGGACAGAAATTTATTCTTCTACAGACAGCTTTTGATTTGGCTGTCAGATGAAAAGTTAGGGCTGCTTGAGGGAACAACAAAAAAGAGTGTCTGTTGCCCCTCTGAACTGAACGCCTTGTTTGAGACCAGCTTATTTTTGACATTTTCTGAGTGATAGTGAACGCCTACTGAGAAACAAACTCAGAAAAAAAGGCCATCACTGACGGGCACTTTCAAGAAAATAGTAGTCTGGCATCAGGCTCTCCACCAGGCGTATTAAGGTTTTGTGCTTCTTTTGTCATGCAGGGTAAGTCTTTGGGAGCTGAACAGAAGATAGGTCTGTGGACTGGAGGAGTTCACAATGGTGAATGGAGACACTGGCTTTCCCTGCTCTGGATGACACTGTGTGATGAGTTGATCCGTGGCAATGTTCTGACTGTATGTTCACCAAGGCATTACTGACTGTGACAGACCAGAGGCATTGTCTATTTGAGCTAAATATGAGTGCCCAGTTCCTGGGCCGTGAGGTCGAATGGGGTTACAGGAAGCCCAGTTACTGCCTGAGGGGCTTCTGAGGCTGTAAACATGCTCCTGAGTGCTCGCAGCATAGTGCCGGACTCTTCAAGATCTCAGCCACATGTAACACTGCAAGTAGGCCACCCTTTTGAGGGGGTACACAGGTCTATCCAAACTCTTTGACCGGAAAAGCATTCAAGTCAAAGGATACACCTGGCAGCAACAGTGCCTTGGGGCACATACTGAATGGCAGTGTAGATTATTTTCTACCTGTGGGCCTGGATGCTCACCTACCCTTGATTCACCTGTGCCTCATAATGCTCTGCCATCCTCAGCTTTGAGGAATTTGCTCTAGTGATGTCAAGAATAATGTTAAATATTATATTGTCTCTAATTTTAAACTCACATCAAGCTTCTGACTACTTGAGTCAGAGGTGAACCTATCAAAACATTTGCTTACAATCTAAACAGGATTAAAATTTTGTGCTCCCACATGCACCTACAGAAATTTCAGAGGTGGAAAAGAAATGTGAAAATGAGATGAAATTACACAAGATTCTCTGGTGGATGTGGGTGTGGCTGTTTTGAGAGTTTAGTGATCTGAATTACCCATTTTTTTCCTCAGGTCAGGACAACAGAACAACACGTGGTTATTTTAACATGGTAATTGGCAGCATGAATAATTGAGTTAAACTGGCAGTGAATGTGAACGTGTGCTAAGATTATACTATGTCAGGCAGACGCAGGATGTTCATTTTATGTGGGCAATTGTCTGCAGCAAAGGGGCAGTATGAGGTGATTCAATAGCATCAGTGTTTTGAAGTGTCGCAGCCAAATCTGCCAAAGCTTGTCTGTCTGAGACTACGTCTCATAAAAATTGCTTTGCCTCCCCAGCTGCATTTCTTTATAGCAGTATGAGTCCCAAGAAAGTCCTTTTATACGTTAGACTTTTTCCTCCCTGTGCTTACAGCTAAAAACAGCTTAAGTTTTGCATAGCTTGCTCTATCTAATAGAATGAGATTGAAATCCTCCTACTAATTCTGATGTTAATGGTTTTATGCATACATTAATATCTTGTAATATGAATGTGAAAAGATGCACACCATTGTTCAAACAGGAGAAAAAGTTATGGTCCGTACCTTCAGGCACTTACAATCTTTGGGCCTCTTCCCTCCTGAAACAAAGAGGACTTCTACAGTTGTCTGTAAAAGATGCAGGACTAGATTCTAAATCATCCTGCAAAGCATTAAGGCTCTATTAAAGAAATGTCCTTTCACTATGGAGCTGAAGAAAAAGCTGCCAGTCTAACTGATTCCATATAACCAAGAGGGTGATTAAATGTTCCAAATATGCAGAAGTCAAATGTCCCATTTCTGCTTTAAATATTTTCCTTTTATAGGCTGTGGGTTATACTCCCTGCTTTGAAAACCTGTGCTGTTTAGGAACAAGAATTTATTTACAGTTTTAAAAACTTGCAACTAATCTTGGATGAATAGTCTAAATTAACCTTTGGCAGAGAAGTTGTAATTTCTAAGCCAACACATAACTGCATTTTGCATTAGTTCAGGAATATTGGGTAGTTTGAGGGGTTAAGAATGAAATATTTTCCATGATTCATATCTCTCTTAGCTTGAAAAGTCAACAGTTTGATTCCAATGTAGCCAAAAGGGGTTTTCAGTCCAAAATGTCTCGTTGCTTGCAATTGATTTGGGTTCTTGCAGTTAGCGTTTTGTATCACAATGCATTAATGCATGAAAGCAGCTGCACAATGAGTAGTGCCACATGTTTGAACTAAAAATAATCTGTGTATACTGTTGCTGCGCAAACAGTTGTACATTTTGGTCACTAAAGATAATCTCTGTGTTAGAACAGTGGAGATGCATACGGAAGAATCAGATGCATATTGTAGAACTGTGAGGGGACGCTCACCTGTGCCTGCTTGTGCCACTTAACTACATCCTGTCCTTTTCTGTCTTGGCAAGGATGCTGAGTCCTAATATTTAAACCCATGAAGAAGTACAACAAAACTTTTAGTGATAAATATACTTAGGCAAATGGAAACAACTTCTACTTTCTCTGAAATAAGGATTTTGGAACTTGGACAACTGACATGGTGCTTTAGGGAGGGGAAGAAAGGCTATGCTAGTTTAGAATTAATTTTGTCTTGCAGACACATCTATGGGAGAGGGAAAAAAAACCCTACTGAAAATGATATGCTTTCCAACTTGCTGAGCTCAATCCTTCTTCCACTTACAGGTCAGTGTTTTGTGACCCGACTGAAGAGTCTGTGCCTTTCAAGAAACTCCAGAAAATTAATTCTGATCCCCATCCTGCTAAGGTACGTAGAGTGGCTTGCCAATGGATGACTCCTTCATCCAAACTTTTAGAGTAACCTTTGGGTCTCAAAAGAACTTGCTTCTACTTCCAGCCTTGCACCTTAATCTCTGCTCTCCGATCTAAAGTTAATTATACAGAGGAAGAGTTAAAGATTATGCCTAAGTTTTTCTTTTGTTCCTTATGTGAAAGCAGTTCTGTGGCCCACATCTCCTACTATGCACAACAGTAGCTCTCCAGTGCAATATTGCACTACACTACAGCCTGGGTCTTCATACATGCTGGGAACTGCTGGTGAAGTACAACATAATGGAGGAGATAATATCAATTTCCATTAGAAGATAGCAGGACTGCCAACTCTTACTGCTCAGTAGGCACTAACATCTTAGGCAAGTTGTCTGTCTTTATTTTCCAAGCTTCAGTACAGTGCAACGTGCTTAACTGTCAACAGCCACAACTGACAGGCTTTGGTTGCTGCCACTTGCTGCCTTTCAGCTGGGACCAATGTCTCCAGTCAACCAGCTTGGATTATAAATTACCAGTGGAAATGATGAAGCTCCATTGCTGCAAGTAATTCTTGATCTCATCTGACAGGATGCAGTTGCAGGTAGTTGTTGATTACCAAGTGAAAACTATACATTATGTGCCCTGTCTGAACATAATAACAGAAGGGTAATATGGTTGAAAAAACATACCCAGATATAGTACTAGCAGATAATTTGTAATAGAGCATATTATAATTATGGTTTATAAACTAGGTGCTTCTAACCATTTGCCTGTCATTAGGTAAATGTCTAATGTTTTCAATAGTTCTCTTATGTCTGTTAAATTATATAGGTTAATAATAATATATTATCAAGTTGATATATGTACTTGCTGGTTGTCTTTCTTCCAAAGTGAAGCAGCAATTGCATACTGACAGTGGAGAAAGAGGGGCTGGGATCCTGCAGCTGAGCACACAGGAAAGGCAGGAAACAGTCACAGAAGTGTTTAGTTCCCCATTAGGAAGAAGCCAAGAGAGGGAGTTTTTAAGTCCAGAGTATTCGCTGTAAAGAGACTTGATTTGTGATTAAAGAAACTGACTGCTGTTGCATCTGTTCCTGAGAAAATGGCAAATTAAAAGGGATATATTGTCTCTAATTAGAATTACAGCTAAACTTGCTTATTAACTACTTCTAAAGGTGAAGAAGTCGACTACTGACTATTTGAGACAGAAAGAGTGATGGTATTTGAGGACTACTTTTTCTTATTTCAGATATGGTCTCTGCTGTGTGTGCCTTTGTCCTCCCCTTTTTTCTTCTTTTTTTCTTTTCTTTTTTTTTTTTTTTTTTTTTTTTGAGAGTGAGACAATAGTAATATGTGCCCATGGAAGAACTTGCAATGTACAAGGACTTCCACTCTATATTAGCAGACAAGTAGCTGCAGTTCTGGCCTCTCATTTGTGCTCACTAGACCTATACTGGCAGTAAACAAACAAAAAAAACCCTGTGTGCTAGCATATTTTTACTTTTGCCAGGATGTACTTGTTTATGCACTCTCTCTGTGCCAGGATTTTCAGTAACAATGGCATTAAAATGTACCCTCTTCTCCCTTCTGTTATAACTAGTAAGCTCATTTATTTTTCTTTAAATTGGCTATTTTAGAAATGCTGTTATCAGTTAAAACAGCTTCTCTTTTCTAGAATAATAGCACAGTTGTATGTGTAAACCAAAAGTTCAGACTGCAAAAAGCTGTTGTGTTGTGGAGCTAGAGAAAAAGATACGCTAATTTCATATTATATTAAAGATTTCTGCATTTCTCCCTCTCTTTACCATGGTAATTGTTTGGACAAATTTTAATGTACTGTTTTGCAATAGAAATTTAAAGGTTCTGAATTCTGGATTTTTTTGGAGAGGCTTAAAGTCTGCCTACAGTCAGCATCCCTGTACCTAAGATGTCATTTTTAAACTTTATTTTATAGCACATGAACAAGGGAACTGAAATACTCATAAACATGGAAAAAGGATTAGGATTCTTCAAGAATGTCTAGGACTGCATGCTATGTACCTTCCAAGAAAATAAGTGTTAACTATTAACCCGTGAGAACTTCTCTATTGATTTAGACAGAAATTTTGACAACTAACCTTAGGCTTTAAAGCCTACCTTCAAACCCATGTACATTGTGGGGAGTACTTGGTGACTAAAAGGAATCCAAACATTTAGGTTTCAAAACAGGCACCTAAATGTGGCCAGTTAATAAGCTGTCATCATTATTTTTTTGCATCTAATCCTTCCCTTCTCTTAGGTTTAGGCGTCTCTTTTTTCACTCAGAATCCACAGCCTAGAACCCTCTCTTTGTAGGTAATGGAAAGAATGGAAATCTGTTTTTTATATAAAAGCCTTCTTGACTAGACTGCCTGCCCAGCAGGTGGGGGAATTTTCTCCTAAGCCTGAAGAGTGACTGAACCAGAAAGATGCAGCCTATCTTGGAAAGTGGGCTCTGTCCCTTTTCTTTTTTGGAAGCTGCACCAGCCTGCAGGGTGGGAAAAAAAAAATGCATTGTTCAGTAAACCCAAGGGTGAGCGTCAGAAGGTATGCGACATTTTCTTAGCTTATTGGTTGTCATCTGTCTGGGATGGAGAATACCCTAACTATGTCAGCATTTCCTATTAAATAGTAGCTAAAGTAATATATTTAGTGTTGGGAGCAGGAACTGAAAATTAGTGCTCACACCACTACCATTCCAGGATGACAATTCATCACTGTTTCCATTGCTTACTGTTCCTCAGGCCATATGCATCTAACGTTCACTGTTGCAAAGACACTCTGTCTCATCAGCAGAAACAGAATATCCTCCCCCTATCCCCTTTTTTGCACAATATCCGTGGTCTGCCCACAGACGCCAAATCAAACTTTCAGGGTCTTAGATTCAGGGAAAACTTGTTTGTGAATCCCAAGCCACCTCATACAGGGAATAATCAAGAGGGTTTGCGACTCAGTCAGTATATCAATGCTTTTGGCTATGCTCAATTATGCGATATTTTTAGTCATCATTTTAGCTTTGCTAGTAAAAAAATAAAGGTGTGTGTTGACTCCTAGTTGCTTAAACATATTAGTTACTGTTTTTACTGCCTTGGACTTCAATGTCTATATGCTATCATCTAATTTGCTTTTTTTATTCTTCTTTTCACCCAATCTTGGGAAACTCAGCCCTTAGGAAAATGAGATGCAACTGGAAACATTCAAAAGCCAAGATTCAGACAAAAACTTTGAAGGGAAGGGCTAAGGACTAGGGCATTTCAGGTTCCAGCATAAAGCAGAGTAATACAGGGTTTTGAAAAATTTCAGTTTTGGATTCAAACACCTAAACTTCATTTCATGCTCATATTAGGTAGCTAAGTCGGTCTTGCTTTTTCCTTTCCTTTTAAACAAACATAAGTGGTTTTTTTTTTTTAAAAAAAGCATTTTTATATATATACAAGTTCCTCCTATTGCAATTCTCTGTAAAACTGAACACATTTAATAATAGTGTAAAGAAACTTCTAAGAAATGAAAAATCCCTTTTTAGACAAAGCATCAGAATGCCATAACCAAGGCTAGATCCCCAAAAAATCTTAATAGCTATCATTTCTGGTGCACGAAGGAATTATATCTTCAAAGTTCTGTCTCAGGTGCTGTCTATCTTTGTAGACTTTTAAGGTCCCACAGTGAAGGCTATCTTGCAGAAGGAGAAAATAGATGATCTTCATTTATTTCAGTGTCCAGGATATCAGACTAGTGGCTTCAGTGGTGGGGTTAGTTATAGCAGTGCCAATTTTCCTCCCTCAGGTTTTCCTTATAAAAGACTGAGCTGACTTTGTTTCTTTTTGTCATTGGGGCTGGAGAGGAGACAAAACAGAAAAAAACAACCCTCTTTCCCCATTAAGAAGAGTTAAGGGCGTTACTTCAGAGAGCGAGAATTTAACTCTTGGCTATGTTGGGTATTTTACCCCCTTAACCTGATGATTTTTGGAGTTCCCATTTTAACCAACTTTGCTGGCTTAGATGAGCGTGATCTCAGTCAGGGATGAAGAATTTATTAGGCAGCAGAACATAGAAAATACATGTGCTGCAGTGTGGAGCAAGGCTGTCTAAATCTCTTTCTCTGTTTAACCTCAAGTGTTTAGTCCCTGAAAATTGTGGATTACAGGGAACTAGGAATATCTAATCTGGAGTTTTGGAAATATGTAATCTATAACATATAGGTTTCTAGGTTTTAGTGAAAAGAAAGGCAAAGTTGCTTTTCTTACATGGAGCGAGAAGTGTTTTTTTAATTTTTAATTGGTATTAAATTTTAAAACATGATAGGAAAACAGTCTTTCTTATTGATATGTTAATACTGGACCTATTGAGTCCGCACTTTGTAACACTCATGATTTTGTGTGTACTTGAGAATTGTTTAGGGCTAGTTATCTTGCCGAGTTGAGATAAGGCTGAAATGCATTCCCACACAACTGGATGTGTTGTCCTTCTGTAGATGCACTCTGTAAAATAGCATAAGGCACAATAATGAAGAAGATGAGAGAGCTAAAGCAGAAAAAGTTATGAAAAGGAGGCTCTGGGCCTTCTATGTTTAAGGAGTCAAAAACAGCATGTGTCATTTATTCATCAAGATTGGGTTTGGTTTTCAGTTTTACAAATATCATCTACAGAAGTGCCCCTTGTAAAGACAACAACCATTCCTTTTGTTAGTGCTCATGAAAAAAATCACAATGACCACTGTGAAATGTTGGAGATAATTTGTAGCCTATCAAATAAACAGAAAACAAAAAAAAAGAGCTCTGAACTGGTGGTTCATTTACACTTTCAGAGAGCTGTAGCTTTCTAATAAAAGATATGCATACTGTTCATACTGATTTGCACTAAAATGATGTTCATGTAGCCCAGCTGCTGTGTGAGACATTTCTCTCCCATAAGAAACTGTAGATACCTAAATCCAAACCTGTAGCTTGGCTGCTACAGACTAGCACTTATTCCCTCATGAAATGGGGTAATGTGGCTTGGAAAGTATTAGCTAATTTAGAGCTTGCTGAAAAAGAAGCTGTGGCAAGAAGCAGAGGTGTGAGAAATCACAAGATGGCAGTGGGAGTCATTCGACAAAACCCACCAGAAGAGAGGAGACTGACTGATCAAAGAGGAGCTCCCAGAAACCTGTGAGTACAGTCCTGCATCCTGTGCTGCACAGGAACACTTAGGCAGTGCACTGCAGGCTCCTGGTGAATTAGAACAAGTGGTATTGGAACAAGAGAGATGAATAATGCAGACAAAGTAAGCAGTTTTGCTGTATACTGGCACTATTAAAATATGATGCAAAGAATTGGAAAGGGAAGACTGTTCAAACCAGTGTGTCAGTGCCAGAACTACCTGCTTGTATCCCACTTCAGGAACTTGAAACAGAAAAAATGGAAAGCAGCGTACATAAGGAAAGATTAAAAGGGGTGAGTTTAAAAGGCACAGAACTACTTAAATTCTTTTACATTGAAAAAGTTTGATAAAAAATGGGGCACTATGTGATCAACCTATGAATAGGAGCTGAGGCTCCGATCTGCATTTAGATAAGGCAAGCTTAAAAAAAAAAAAAAAGTGGACATGCTGTGTCTAAACCACCTAGAAATGCTGCTAGGAGTATGAATTTGACCAAGAAGTAGGAAAACTGGTCTTCTAAAACATGAACAAGTCTGGCTAGGTGAAATGGGGCACTAAAGGTCAATCTTGATTTCACAGTGGCAAATAATCATTTAATCAATAGCGTGGAAGGCTGTTAATTCTATTTTTTTTGTTTGTTCATGTGAAATAAATTATTTGCATGCAATGGGTTTGCAGTAAACAGATGTGTTTCTACGCATGAACAAATGAGAAGAGCATTCTTTGCTGGAGCTCTTCACAGAGGATGGTTTTGGGGGGTGTGGTTTTGGTGGTGTGTTTTTGTTTTTTTTTTTTACTGGGAATCCCAAAGGAATTTAAATACAGATAGTGTGGATCTGAATCAAAAATGGTTTCCTCTCAGTTTGTTGAATTGACAAGCTGCAAACAATTTAAAAAAGAAAAAGCAATTTAAATCTAACTGTAAAATGTATACTAGTCAATCTAGTGAAACCTGATTCATGAAAGAGGGATGAAAACAACCATGGAGTTCCATTAGGAACAGTAATGCATCTTTATATGGGGAAGAACAGAATACTGTTAGGCTGTTAGGATTAGAAAAAAGTAACTGCAAATGCATTACAGTAGTACTAGAGTATTAATGGGTTGTTTACTTTAAAACTTGCAAAGATTAGTGCTTTGTACAAAAGCACTAGTGGCTTTCTCCTGAGATACCTTGTTGCCTGATCATGGTTTCGTTAGTCCAGATTGTGCAGCCCTGCAGTCCCTTCCTGGGGCTGGCAGCATGCACTGCTCTCTTTTCCTTCCTCAAATTGCGCTTCTGAGCTCCGGACTGCTACGTTCAAATGCAGCGTCACAGGGTAGCAGGATGAAGTGTTTGTTCCTTTTTTGTATTTGGAAAAGCAGAATGAAGAAAATAGTTTTATTAAAAAGGCAAAGATAAATGACCCTTTCCCAGGCAAGGCAAAGTAATGATAGCGAGTTGAAATCAACAACAGGAGCTGGAAAGAAATCTTTTCCCTGTTTGGCTAGCCTTCTCACATGTGAGTACTTTCCATAAAGAAACATTGCTGGATTTCTCAATTTTTTTCCATTCCTAGAGAATCTGATTTAGAGAGAGGGGTCCTAATCTATTATGCATTATAACGTCAGGACTCAAGTGCACTGTAGCTTATGGTTCAGGGTGTTCCAGTGCTATAAAATACTGATGGAGAAAACCCTACATAAATCCTCTCCTGTACTTGGGAGACTTATTACTAGCTTCCTTATCAAATCCAGCCTCAGTAATGGACTACACAAGAAAGGTAATCTCTGTGATTGTTGTGCAGTAGACTACCCCATTTAAAAAAAAATGAAGCATTATTTTGAGGCAATCATTGCTCAGACTTGCCTTGTGCTTGAGCAGTGGTAGGTGAAGTCAGCTATATACTATTTCAGCTTTTGGGTTTTTTTTAAGAACACAGGATAATCTATTGTCTGCAGAAATTATCTAGATGTGAACAGTGGCATATAGCCCACAAAAACTTGTTGACCATTCAAACTAATAAATAGCAGATTTTTCTGGGGTTTGGACAGGGAGGGAGCAGGGGAGAAGGGTCTAGGCACAATACTTAAACATCAGCCTTCTAAAATTTAACAACTTTATTATGAATTGGTATACAGGCTGTTGCCAACACTTGTTCAAGTTTTTCAATGAACACTTGTTCTTCAGTGTTGGGTTTTTCCCCCTGCAGATTTGTTACCTTCGCTTCTGTCTTACCTTTGTTGCTGCTCTTCACTTACATAGTTTCAGCCATGGACTTAGCTGAGAAGTGTGATAATATGAATATTTACTTGTGACACTAAATATTCAGTGATGTGCCAGCATTTTTTACTGTACTAGCTGTAGAGATAAGAACAAGGTATATGCTGAGTAAACTCTCTCATTTTTTGAAAGGGAACAAGGAAGACTTGTACCATCTGAAAAGGAAGAGCGAAGAAGTGAGATCCTCTGTTATTCAGTTCAGTTGTTAGCTGTCCTTAGAGTCGACTACTGCATCATCTAGCTAATTCTCAGGCTTAAATACATTTGGCAAGTCATTGTTGGTGGGATTGTTGTCCAGGGCTTACCTATAGAGCAACCTTTGAGCCATTGGCAGGAACTGGTGTTTTCAATGATGATGTAAATTAGTCCTTCTCCATGTTCAGAAATCAGTATAATCATAGAATCATTAAGGTTGAAAAAGACCTCTAAGATCATCGAGTCCAACCGTCAACCCAACATCACCATGCCCACTAAACCATGTCCCTAAGCGCCTCATCTACACGTCTTTTAAATACCTCCAGGGATGGTGACTCCACCACTTCCCTGGGCAGCCTCTTCCAAGGCCTGACCACTCTTTCAGGAAAGAAGTTTTTCCTAATGTCCAGTCTAAACCTCCCTTGGTGCAACTTGAGGCCATTTCCTCTCATCCTATAATGTAGGTCAGCTGCAGATTTCTTCTGCCTGTTTCCTCACCAACCTACAAAGAAAAGGGCAGCAGCTTGAATAAGTCTGTAAATTTAAAACACCTCGTGTGATACTATGCACTCCTCCAGGTAAATGTACCTGATTAGTATTCAAAAGTAACTGACTTAAGTCAGCATCTTCTGTGCTTTTTGGGGATATGCAGCTATGGTGAAAGTGCTGCTACAAGTTTTAAAATCAATTTCTATTTTGCTTAGGAAAAAGTATATGGCTCAGAAATGCAGTTTTGGTGTCAAAAAGCTAGGTGAGCACAGAATAATTATTCTTCATCATAGCTACAGCCTTTGTATGAGTTACTGTGTATTAGATTCTTAGTAAAATAAATGGTAATTAAACACTAATATTCCAAATGCTGGTTGGCTTACAAATTTAAGTCTGGCAAATGATTTGGAAGTGACAAGGCAATATGCACTTCAAGAAGCCTGGGCACTGAATTTAGTAGTAGAGACTGTCACAGCCCAGGCTTCACTGCAGTCTGCTGTGGCATGGTAAGGCTTACCTGTGTAGGTACTCTTTCTATTCTTATTTGCTGTCCCCAAGAGAGTACAAAGGAATAGAATTCTGAGATTTTATTTTGAAGTCCTTTTTGTAAATATAGCTAATCAATTCTTAGTATTAATGATAGATACATAAATATACATACTATTTCATATTAACTCCATTCTCAATTTCATACTGAACAATGTGGTAACTTTGTGTAGTAAAAGGCAAGATGGAGGTAAGACTCCTGCAAGTCTTCCTTCTGCAGAAGTATGCTTCAACAGCTGGAGCTATTTTACACAGGATTTGAACAACAGTAAACAAAGACAGACTAGAGATGCTGTTAAAGCCTTATCCACAACAGGAACTCAGTTTAGCACCAATTTTATGATCTGGCTGCCACTGTCTAAGCTTTCAGAAGGTCAGAAGGGGCAGGATTTTTGGATTGAAAAGCTGAATAACTGCAACGCCTGGAGAGTCTGGATATTTCAGTCACTTGGAAGTATAATCCTTAATCCTTGTAGCAATCCTGTCCCCAAAATAATTTGAATTGAATACAGCTATCAGGTCCCCTAGCCTGGGAATAGGGTCTCCTCTTTCCCCCTCCAAAGATGCCTGAGCTACCTCCCTCTTGTCAGCTTTGTTGACAGCCTTACGTAAAACACCTGCATGCAAGTAATTACTGAAGAGTTTAAGTCACACAGAGAGCTAAGGTATCCACTAGAAACTAAACAGGACCCTTCTACTAGTCTCAAGCCACTGAGGCCACATGGATTTGGCCTGAGACATACACTCCTCTTTGCTGGTGGGTGGTGGAGGGCAGCTGAGCAGGTTGGTGATGGACACAGGCAGGAACTTGGGCCCTCTGACACTAGAAAGTAGCCAAGTATAATTTCGGGCCCTGAATGTATGTACCAATACATCTAAATCCCTTTATGTATGTAACTTTGTTCTGCAGCCTGTAGACACAATAAGTTGCACATCAACATCCACTCAGATGATTTCTCAGATTTGTTTCCTTCACTATGATTGAAGCATCAACATTCTACTAGTACAATATGAAAATCAAGTCTCATTTTCAAGTTTAAACATTATAAATCCTCTAATCTTTTACCTAGTCAGAGAAAACTGTTAAATGCATTTCTTACTCAAGCAATATTTTAGGAAACTGCATTCATTCACATGCCCTAGTTCATTTTATTAAACATCTGAGTATGATGGCTTAGAATCATTAGCAGTAGAAAAAAGAGAAATGAGGATAAAGGCATTTACATCAGTTATTATAACACATTTTGTTAACGGAAAGCTCCTGTATGTAGCTGAGAAGCTTAAAACATTTTTAGTATAAAAAAAGCAATGGAACTGCAAAATTAAGTAGAAAATTACTTTAAAAAAAGAAAAATCTAACTGACCCAGTGTTATGAGCCTCTAAGAAAAGAACCTGCAGAAGTTTGTACTGTAGACTTTACATAATAACTACCATGCATCAACTAACACAGCATGCAGCATTTCCTTCATCATTTAATTATGGTTATTGGTTACATATACACACAACTCTGGGCAATGCTACAAAACACAAACCTAATGTTACCTTTTTTTTTTTTTTAAATAAACAAAGCCATCTTAGCAGAACCTATAAATAGTATTTCACACACTGAAATGCAGGCAAATTATGGGCTTTGGCATATGTATACTTCTCTTCAAAAAGGATGGGACAAAGAAGGAAAAAGGATGAACAACTTTGTGAGTGACATAGTCACTCATTTGGGAGAATATTTTATCCAATATCAATTTAACAGGAAAAGCCCAGACTAGTATCCATAATATCTTAGCTCCCACTTACATCTTTCCTGGGGCAATACATTTGTGTGTGTGTGTGTTTACTCTTGAATGCTCTGGCCCTGTATGCTGTAACATCAACCTGGGGTCTACTCCTTTCTTTGGCTTGCCACTAAAATGAGCTTTGCTTGTCCACTCTCTGAAGTGGGAGAAATGAAAAAGCTCCAGCCTTACTTTATTCGTTGAAAGAATAAAACAGGAGCAGTTGCAAGTGGGTAATTATTATAACTAAAAATAGTTGCTTTTTTTTTTTTTTTTAAATATCCACACCAATACTGAAATACAAAGCTCAGGTTGTTCAAATGAGACTAAAGGTAGAGAAAGCTGACCCTTTAGGGTTGGTTCTTAAAATGAAATGATTGCATAAAAATTTGGTGCATGAGTCTTGCTACAGACTGGTATTTCAGTCCTTTGTGAGTCCCATCCTTTCAAATGATATTTGTGTTGGCACTTGGTTGTCCTTTCCCACTCAGCCTCACTGGGGTTGTTGGGAAGTGATGTTATTTGGGAGGGTTTATTTCTTAAAATATCTCCCTCTGTAATGAAGCTCATAACATAAGGGAAGGGGGAAGGCCAAGCCAAGAAAACTAATATACTTAGAAAAGAAAGCAGGGTAGGGGAAGTCCCAGCCAGTACTTGTGTACACACTGTCTGTGGTAAGTGGGACACTTTTCCCTTTGAGAGCTTTTGCAGCTTTGAGCAGGTTAAGTGGAACACCTCTCTGTTATGGGACTGAAAAAAAAGTAGAAATTCGTTCTGGTGCACCTTTCTCAACACTAGGTGCTCTACAGTCAAAGAGCAAGTATAAACAAGAGTTAGACTATACACATTACACACGCAGGAGAATATTAGACTAAACAAAAACTCGACCCCATGGAAACCACTAAATAAGTGTTTCCTTCAAGGGGAAATGTATTCTACTTACTGCTTTCAGCACTAGATCTTTTTTCCTTTGCATACAGAATAAAAACAAAAGAATAAATAAATTAATATGAGAAGGTTTCTCCATCAAAACATTGCCAGTGACATCACTACTCTGTCACTCTCAACAGAATTATTTTCACGATGTTCTTTGCAAGCATGGAGAACATGTTCATGAGACGCCTATCTGTTACTGTGTAGTACCACACCTGCTTATCTGTCTTCTGCTGTACAGTATAAAAAATTAAATGTCATCATTGCTATTTCAACTGACACATGAAAAATGGCAGAATGAGACCAAAATGAAAGTTTGTACTGAAGCTTTAACCTACATGTAAACCACAAAGTTTTCTTCTGGAAACCGATGGGGAATGTTTCCCTCAGCTGAGGACTTCAGACCTTGCTCTAGAGCCTCTAGCCATTCAAGTAACTGGTGACCTGTTGCTTCTTTTGTTGTAGTGCTACAGAGTAAATGGTGATGATTTCATTTTTGAAGTATTGGGTTGGTAAAAACAGCATTTATGTGGAAGAAAAAAATGAAGCACTAGTATTATTGAACACCTGCCATACCACAGCATATCACATAAGATGCGCATCTCAGAATAGCTAACTTGCAAGGTGCTCTCATCATGTGTAGCTTCCCTCCACTCCAAACTTTATTACAAATGGCTGAAAAGAGTCACTGTTCCTTCCAAGTCCAGTCAGAAAGCCACACTATGAGAAAGGGCTGCTCCTTGTCAGGCTAGGAACCTCCTACATTGCATAAGCATGCCCCATGACAAATGAAGACCAAGAGATCACGCACATAGGAAAATAGACCAGGGGAAAAGAACGACCTCCTGAGGGAGTATGCGAATATAGTAACAATGTCTATAGTCTCTCAGAAATCAATAACATAATGAATTAGTCATACGCTACATTTACAATTGTTTTTCATTTACATTTTAGCAACCCACCATAAGATAATGTTAAGACGTGATGTGTAAGAGAACACAATTTCACCATAGGCATTTGTTTTCTAATATCAATATATGTATGGATAATGCTTCTCTAATTAGAATACACAGAACTGTTTCACATGCTAGCAGATAGATTTAAAAAAGTGCACCTACTTACTGATATGTTTTACAAATGTTATTCATTTCTGTCTCTCCTCTCACCTTCTTAGACAGAAAAATACCTTCCCACTATGTGAACATGTATCAGACAGGATTATAAATGTTTCATAAATATTCTCATAGTGAAAGATTACATTCAAATACATTAGCTTTTAACAAAACCAATGTTCTCTTTTTCCTATTGTTCTTTCCTTTGCCATTTCCAATCTCATTTGTTGTTTTTGGCTACAAATGCAAACCCCAAACTTTTATTTCACAGCATATAATAGGACAGATTTTGGTGACAGAAGCCTGAGTGCCCAAACTGAAATTACAAACTGCATTTGGTGACCAGTATGCAACTGTTAAGTCTTTGTTGTAGAGGTGGCTAAAGCCACAACACCGAAGGAAGGATGTCAGTTTAGTGTCTTCCTTCCCAGTCCTCCTTGCTGGCAGAAAAGAAGGCAAGATTGCTACCAACAGCCTTCGGGGCTTCCTCTTATACAGCAACCACTGGCCAGGCAGGCATGAGCAGGCAAGTAACAGTGACTTTCAGGCTGGAAAGAGAGGTTGAAGTGTGGCAGGGAAAGCATATTCGGTGCCAGACACATCCAGGCAGGGAAGATGGAAATACATCAAACAAAGCCTCATACCTCACCCACGCAACCAGCTTTTGCGCAAATCCTTATGATTGTGAATTACGGGATTCTTACACAGTCTTTGAATTCACAGTTAATTTTCTGAAGGGCTGAATTAGTTCCATGGGAAGTCATACTTTTCCGGGAGGTATAGGCATAGGCTAGAACAGACCAGTTCACTGCTTCCGAGGCACTAAGAATGCACTGGGTTAACAGTTACCACATGCACATACAAATCCCAGGATCCATTTCCCTCATCACTAAAAAAATATTGAGGGGCGGGGAGGAAAAGGAGATACTGAAAAAAAGATCTGACAAAAAAAAAAAAAGATACTGAAAAAGGTTGTCTCTAACAGCACAAACATTAAGCTGTTTCCCTGATGTGAAAGATCTTGGGGGAGAAGAGTACATGAAGCTGCATCTACCACATCTTACAGAAGGTCTTAAACATTGTGCCCCTTGGTATAAGCAGAAGAGGAAGAACAAACATCCCGTTCAATACACACAGGACCTATTGCCACTTGCATTTTCAAAAACCTAGAATGGCAAGTTAGAAAATCCATTTGGATTTTATTCTGGTGCTTCTGAAAGTCTTCGTCAGCTCTCAGTTGAGCTTCTGCACTCATTTGTGGCTCCAGCCAAAATGAACATCTAATTTTGCAAAAGTCTTGGTTTTGTATAATTTCTTCCCTATTAACAAATCAGCCAAACAACAGACAGCTGAGCCGATCTGTTTGTGTTGATGAGACTCTCACAATAGATTTCTGAACCCTGTTAAACTGTAATTTCAGATCACAATTAAGTAATTCTGGGAACCCAATGAAATGCATTACTGATACACTGATACAGCATGGGAGTGCTACAATCCCTTGCTCCATAGCCATGAAGGGCCTTTACACCATGAATAGAAAACAAAGTCACAGAACCCTTTGATATTGTTCCAATAAAGCCTCACCACATTCAAAGCCTCATAAATTCTGTTACTTGAAAAGCAACAGAACATACTCACATTGCTTTCAGTAGAGGAGGCGCTGGAAAGGGCTTTCTTGTTTCAAGAACTTTTGTAGAGGGAGTTATAAAAACAATGGTAAATCTTCCCTTCACATCCATTAAATATCAGAGTACAAAAGACTATTATCTGATTTCTGTCCATGCAATGGCATTACATTTCCAGCAAAGACGGTGAAAGCAACAAAGTTGTATGGAGAAAAAAAAAAAAAAAAAATTAAAAATCGCTCTCGTGAACAGCTTTGAATGCTGAAACAA
This sequence comes from Fulmarus glacialis, assembly GCF_000690835.1. Classification (NCBI taxonomy): domain Eukaryota; kingdom Metazoa; phylum Chordata; class Aves; order Procellariiformes; family Procellariidae; genus Fulmarus; species Fulmarus glacialis. Next base: position 31,652 of record NW_009186393.1, read on the forward strand.
GCAAGAATTGAGGTTTCATCTCCTAGATTTAGCAAAATGAGAAATCAAAACTGTTGCAGAGATTTGATTCTGAACAAAATACAATATGGAAGGCAAGAAATCATTACATTTAACATGCTTCTCACATCTTGTTCCCTGCTTTAGCAGAGAATTTAGTTCTCATTCACTGTACTAGAGTCCTTTTTTCATTTAGTCATCTGAGAAATTGGAATCTCTCTGCTACTACCCAAAAGTCTGTTGTTACCTGTGAATAACAGGAAGTGTATGACAATTTTGCTTTTCACTGTCTTTTATATTTACTGAAAAAACTGCTATATCTTGTGGGGTCTAGAAAACTTTTAAAAATAGAGACAACTCCCCTAACTACTGAAAATAACATTTGAAAAACAACAGTCAACCAAAAAACTTCACAAACCTAGAATCATTTTAATTTCCTTACATAATTTTACTGGTATATCTTTTGATACAGCAAATGCACAAGGCTACTTCAATGGTATATATAATAGGTTCTGAATATTAATATTCCTGTCATTTATTAGATGCTTGTATCTAACCATCACTTTTAGGGGCTTTTATAGCTAGATGCATGATATGAAAAGCAATTCAGAAAATGTCTTTTGCAGCTTTAAATCAAACACACTGCTAGGGAGATAGATTCATCTTCTGAACGAGCAAGAAGCAGATGTAACACAGAACTGATAGCAGAAGGATCTTCAAGAAGTCATAACCAGAAATGATTATTTTCCCTA
>NW_009186393.1:32414-67516 GCF_000690835.1 Fulmarus glacialis
GCCAGACTACCAGACTTGGGGGCTTGCTGGCACACCATCCCTACACTCAAGGCAGATTGAAAGCTTTCATTCAAGAAGAAATTAATGTATGGCAACACGCATCAGCTTTTGCTAATGAACCCTATAAATCAAGGTTCATTTATATTCAGAAATAAATATCTTTCTAACTTTACAGACATTATCTATACTTGATATATTTGTGCACATGCACAGGTGCACAAGACAAAATGAAATCTAGTGCTTTTAGCAATTTTTAGTTTTGGAATAAACACCAAGAAGTCTGTTCCCATAATTTCTGTTGTAAAACATGTTATAAAATAGTAGCCACTTAATTCTTTTCAGAAGAAAACTGAAACTTCTTCTGAGCTTCAACTATACATTCATTCAGCATAATTTGGGGAAATATTTAATGATTTATCATGTGCAGGCAGTCTGTCTTTATACAGAAATATATAGCAACATATCACATCTATGGCTGAGCATATCATCCACAGCTCAACAGCAGCACCTCCATGGTCAGAATATGTATTTACAACCTACTGCTCATCTAATTTGTTCCACTGGAAATCTAAGACAAGCCTTTAAAAACCACATTTAAAAAAAAAAAAAAAAAAAAGTAGTGCAAGATTAAAACAAGGGAAACAAGGGAAGGGAGCTTAATCCAGCTTTTCTTGCTGTTTGGGGTGACTTGACTTGATTGCAATATTCACGAGTGACACAGTAATGTTTGTGAGATGGCAGACTACGTAACACCATTTGAGTTTTCTGAACCTGACCACCAGTTGGAGCTACAGGGTACCAGAAACACTGACAGAATCCAAAGCTCCACTTCTGACATGGAATTTCACCTGATTGATGGCATCCCAGCTGCTGACTTGATGCTTGTCTGAGGTAAAAATCACTTTTCAGGCCTGCCCTACTCTTTGGCTTTGCATAACTTACATGTCCCTGTAGAGCATATTTTATACAGTGGGCCTTTATGTAAGATTCCAAGGACATGGTTGCATGTTTTTTTCTTTTCTTTTTAAATTTAGTTTGGTCAGGTTAATCTTTAAAGTTTACTTTGTTCCAAAGAGCCTGTAAGGATGAATGTTTGATTACAATATTTGAAAGCTCTTACCCATTCCCTTATTTGCGGGGGAGGGGGGAGGAGGAGAGGGGGGAAAAAAAAAGAAAAGATTCTTTTAATGAGACATTCCCCACAATGAGATTATTTTGAAGAGTTGCATATATTACTGTAACAGTGGCTTAAGTCAAACCATACACCAAATGTTTCACAACTTGTAGTTTCCTTTGCTAAGCATAAGGATCATCTTTGAGCATAATACCTTATTCTATTTGGAGTTCAAAACACTTTTCTAATATGTTAAACCACTTCCCACAAACTTCACTCTCAGGAAGTTTGAATTGGCTGCTTTTCCAAAGAGGTTTGAAGGATGCCAGTGTTCTCAGCTTTGTAAACTCAAAATGAACTTGTATTCATGTTTCAGATCAAATGAAGGGCTTGAGTTTTGTATTTTATTTTTTAATCACTGCAGTAGCACTTTGGAATCCAAATATCCAGTCCTTATTTTTTCCTTTGTAAGCACTCACTCTTGTATTTTGCCTAGTCTGTCTGCCAGAACCATTAGCTTCAGACTTTTCACAGCAAAAATAGGCAAACACAGATATTGCATTTCTAAATCAGAGGCTGGGGGAGAACTCAGAAAGGCTCCATAACAATAAATAAAACAAATATTAACGATTAGCTGAAATAGCTGGTACAAGGTGGTCTCTCCAAACACCTGAACAGATCCACTGAAACATGTCTCATAAATTTAATTTTCTTTTTAGATGATGCTTATTAAATATATAAGCCTTAAACATTTTGAGTTGAATAGTATACTAAATAGTGGTAATAACAGCACCAGCAGCAGCAATGTACTTTTCTTAGCTCTGGAGGAAACCAAACCAAACCAACAAACAAAAGAAATAACCAGACAAAATATCCCAACCCACTCGTTATCCCAAGGACTTCCAGAGCAGTATCAGTTCAAAAATAAATTTTGAGGTATAGCTGCTCATGAATATAACACAAAACAATTTTTGCAAGTAGCCTGTGCAAACAGTGAGCAAAAAGAAACTAATAATACAAAAGAAAACACATCTGATGAGTAACTAAAAGTCTTAGGCCCAAATTCTAGCACAGCCCTATGGACCACTATTCAGGCTGTAGGTTTGAGAGGGGGTGGTCTCAGGCCCAACCAAGGACGGTCTGTTTTCATCTGCAGGTGTCTTTTTCTTGAGGATACCATTGACATTTACCTCCAAGCTTTAATCTGTGCTCATCACTGTCATATCAGATGCATATTGGGCTATTTCCAGGAAGAGATATTTTCAGTAATCATTCAGAAAACCATAGGAGTCCACTGATATCAAACAAGTGTCAGACCCTGTAGATACATAGGCTTGTCAGCCAAGGGGGCCATCGTCTACACAGAAACACCATGAAGCAGCCATAGTTCCTATTTTTAGCCGTGAACTAACTGAAGACAAGGGTGGCTAACATCTATAACCACTTACTGAACTGCATCACATCAGTTTACTCTTCCGCAGGAGCAGGGAGTCCCGAATTTCACCCTTCTTTCAGTTCTTCTCCTCTGCTACTTATGGGTGTTTTCACCTTCTGAAACAAAAGTCAGTATGACCCAACTGTCAGATGGATTTAAGAGAATATAGGATTTCCATTCAGTTGCTAGGTAAGATTCCTTAAAATAGGGGGCGGAAAAATGTTCAGAATGAAAAAAAGCACACGGAGCCAATGTTGCTGCCTACTGATTGTCAGCCGGCGTACACAGCCCATTGCACTGTTGGAGACAGCATAACAAACTCCTCTCAGTCAGTGGAAGGATGAGCAGCTAAGCTGAATATATTGCTTTTGCCTTCATGCCTCACGTGCACCAGACACCACCCTGACATAGCCAAAGACTGGGTCTTTCTGAAACATATTTAGATTTAGCAAATTAATTACAGCATATAGCAACAAATATCTATACCTAGAAATCAGACGGAAAGCCTTTCAGAAGCTTGAAGTGTCTCCCAAATTACTACATTATTGAAAGAACTGTAGGGGATAATGTTTTACACATTTTCTGTGTTTATTGATTTGAAGGGTTGGATGTTCGGGTGCTTTAAAAAAATGCTTTAGAAGAAATGAAAAGGAAACCTTAGAAGTCTTCAAAGAAACACTGCTACTACCAAACGTAAAACAGCACTATAAAACAGTCACAGTCACATCATTTAAAAGTTGTTTTTCACATAACTGAGCTGCACTATAATAAATATTCTGGACAGTAGATGTCCTAATTGTAATTTGGCAATACCCTTTGTCTGCACCAACCTAGTTAAATAAAGTAAGTGTCAGACAGTTATTGAGTAAAATCTGCCTTATAAGGCAAAGAAAATACTTCAATTTGAGACATGCAATAAGCAACAAACATATACTATTAGGTTTTGCTTTTGAGATAAAATAAACGTCATAAATGTGATTCTGCTAAAAGTTCCAGAGTTGTTTTTTTGGTTTTTTGGGGTTTGTTTTAAATAATAGTTTGAGGTTTTGCTTGGCTTAATGACATGGACAGTTAAAACAATCCCTGAACTGTGTTAGTGTGATCTTCCCACTCAGGGAATTGATCAATATAACTGGTGAATTCATTCGCAAGATAAAAATAACGATACAGTTAGGGAGATCAAAGATAACCTCCATCGCTGATCAGTGTTTGAAAGGCAAATCCATTACACTATGTAAACACAAAGGTCAGACAAACCTTTTTAATATAAACAATAGGCCAAAAGTGCTCTAAGAAACTGAAAGCCTGTCAATTTGAGACAATATATATAAATGGATTCAAATTGTCTCCACGTACATCCAGTCAATCACTCCTACCCTCCAGACTCAAGCTTTGTTGGCCAAATTAATGCAAACAGTGCTTTTATTTACTCTATTGTAAGGGAGAAAAAGGTAAAGCAGGAGCAAATGCTACAATTTAGAGTCCAAACTATAAATAGGTTTAGGTTTTAGAAAATATAAACCAGGGAACTGAGCATTTCTGGATAGCAAACACAAGGACTGGTTTTAGACAGATGCATGCAGTAGGGCTTAAAATAACTGACAGTTTTACTTTGTAGTTTTACTTCACTGTTTTTCCAGTGAAGCTATTTTGGAAACTTTTGAAATCCGTCTTCTCTGTAGAGAATAAATTTCAGTTATAAGAAAAAACTTATTCCACCACCGCATAGGTCTTTTCAATAACAAGAGACATGCTGCAGTATATTCAGAGGATCAGCTTATAATTGTCTAAAATTATTGAACATAGCCAAGAGAATTTAAGTGGGTTAAAAATGTCACAGAAATAAACAATTGCTCAAAGTTTGAGAACTCCTTGCTCCTGGAAAATGCCAGACATGCCAAAACAGCTTACTCAGGTCAGAAGCAAAAATTCAATGAATTTATTCTCAGTACAGAAACAATATAACGAACAAAGAGTCAGATTTCTTGTCTGACATAATCCAGAAATACAGGGAAACAAAGATATTTGAATACAGACCATCAAAATATTTTTTAAAAAATCAATTAAAATATATGTCAGAGTTGGTACTAGATTTCAAACAAGATGTGGCGGATCAGGAAAGTAGTGAGAGCAAGACATACCGTGTATTTATCTGAACCAACTGCTCAGAACAGATTCATGTCTAAGTAGTTGTCTCCAGCTACTAATATACCTTCAGTCTAAAGCTCACACCAAATGCATGGTAGTCAGCATATGTTAGATGAAAAAATTTCTGCTCTGTACCATTGAACTGTTTGACTACATCCATCCACACAATTACCTGTAAGTGTTGTTAACAAAGCATGGTCAGAAAGAGGAATTACTGTTATTAGATCTGAGCAAGGTCACTAGGATCTTTTGTTTTGAATCCAGCCTAAATGAAACCTTATAAGTGGGCCATGTTATGATGTCTGTTTTGAAAACCTATAAATTTTGGGTGTTAATTCAGAAGACAGCTCAAGAAAATAGCAAAAGGTAGGCTGCAGCTTTTGGACCACACATGCTTTGCTTGTCAGATTATACTCAGTGTTTCAGGCTGGTAAACCTTATCAGCTGAGATGAACAGATTCAGGGCGCCTGGGGGTGGTGGAAGAAAAGGGAAACACGCTACCATGAGCTTTTCCCTTACTGTCCCCTCTGGTCACGTCCTCGCAGCTGAACAGTTCTCACTTTCAGTAGGTCACGTGACAGATGTTAGCTGCTAATACAATTTAAACTATTTTTGTTTCTTTTTCTGTACATTCCAATCAGCGGCATGAACCACAAATAGTGCCCAGCAATTGGCGAGTGGCAGATGCCCGAATACCATGTTTTTCATCTCCTTTCAATATCCTTGACTCATGCATCCTGTCTGAGCTAATGTTAGTTTCCTGATTGCAGTGTGTCTGCACCCTTGGACTCTCAACAAGGGCCTGAGCCATCCCAGAAAGCTCACTCTTCCTCTCTAGACTTCAGCTTCACTGTGCTTTTAGTGACTGTCTCTCAAAGCTACCTTGTTATGCCAATTTGCATCTGGAATCTCTAGATTTACACTGGTATAGCAGTCCACTGCTTTTCCTCTAATTTTAAAATAATTCTAGACCATCACATAAAAACACCATTCAGTTCTGACTTTATTTGACCTCTAAGAAGAAAATGAGCTATGACCAGCAACAGTTATACTCATCATGCTACCATTATTACTTTCTCCTGCTTGAATGAAATGCCCCCAAAACAGATTTGAACCAGAATAGACCCGTTCCTTGTTTGTGAGGTATTTGTGTCTTTATTTCCCTGATACTCTGAAATTCTCCTCTCCAAATTGCTGTCATGTTCTAGATACCGTAGCAGTGATTTCATATTGCTTAAGACCATTTATATTTTTACAAGTATGAAGATGAAGTATGAAGTGCAATGAGGGCTAGTCCAAGGTGCTGAACTTTGAAAGTAAAAGAACGCCTATTAGAACAGAAGGAAAAATGAAAAAAGAAAAAACAAAAAAAAAAAAGAAAAAAAAAGATTTGTTTTTAGCTCTGATTCAGGAATATCAGCCAGGAACAGAAAGGAAAGAACAGAGTTGCCAGGTAGCAAATTTTCATGAGCAAGTACCTTAGCCGTGATTAAAGTACAAAGAGTTGCAGTTCTATTGCAAACTCATTAATAGCATTAACTAGGGATGCAAAACAGTTGTCTTTTTTCCTCCTTTTAAGCCATACAGTTAATACAAAACTCAAATTAGGTCATTGCCTAACGTGCAATGTGTTGCCCTACAGCAACATGCGCTCGCAGCCCAGAAGGCCAACCGTATCCTGGGCTGCATCAAAAGAAGCGTGGCCAGCAGGTTGTGGGAGGTGATTCTGCCCCTCTACTCTGCTCTGGTGAGACCCCACCTGGAGTCCTGCGTCCAGCTCTGGAGTCCTCAGCACAAGACAGACATGGACCTGTTGGAGCAGGTCCAGAGGAGGGCCACAAAAATGATCAGGGGGATGGAATGCCTCTCCTATGAGGAAAGGCTGAGAGAGCTGGGGTTATTCAGCCTGGAGAAGAGAAGGCTTCAGGGAGACCTTATTGCAGCCTTTCAGTACCTAAAGGAGGCTTATAAGAAAGATGGCGGCAAACTTTTTAGCAGGGCCTGTTGCGACACGACAAGAGGGAATGGTTTTAAACTGAAAGAAGTTAGATTTAGACTAGATATAAGGAAGAAATTTTTTACAATGAGGGTGGTGAAACACTGGAACAGGTTGCCCAGAGAGGTGGTAGATGCCCCATCCCTGGGAACATTCAAGGTCAGGTTGGACAGAGCTCTAAGCAACCTGACCTAGTTGAAGATGACCCTGCCCATGGCAGGGGGATTGGACTAGATGACCTTTAAAGGTCCCTTCCAACCCAAACTATTCTATTCTATGATTTTTACATGCCACAGCAACAGACCAAGTAAAAATACGTGACAGAGTTGGACAAATGTTTTATTAAACTACTAATTTCAAACTTTAGTTGTGTTCACTTCCATGTTCACTTATTTACCATAGACCCCTTTTTCCTTATCGTTAAAACCACATCAAAAATATTTCCTCCCAGATCTTGTGACAGGACAATATTTTTACCTCTATTTCATGGAAGACGGAACCAAGATACTAAGTCCATAGAGGAAGTCTGTGGCCCAGCCAAGACTCCAAGTCTCCTGAGACTCAGTCCAACACTTTGACCACAAAGTCAAGCATTTTCTCCTCTGTAGTCTTTTGATCTTTCCTTTCCATCATGAATCACTAAGCTATAAGGGATCTTTGTCTAAAGAGCAGGCTTTAAGAACAAATATACACTTAAAATTATTTGCAAACACTAATCAAACAAGTTTTTTAAGCAAGACTTGAGTCTTACCCAATTCCAGGTAGGTATTCAAAACATGCAAGCTTATGTGGAACTATAGGCACCTAATGTTGTAAACATGTTCAAAGTTTTTAAAAAATATGAACTCGGGGCCAATGAACTGTGCTCAAACAGCCCACAAAGAAATATATCACATAGCCATCTTCAGTTTTCAAAAGATCAATGCATGTACATTATTTGGGCAATGAGGCAGTGTACAAGGCCAGAAGTCTACAGGATCCCAATTCAAATTTATTTGCTTAAGTAATAGCATATTCATCTAAGCAATGATTACCTCAATAATTAAGTGGGTGGAGGACAGTGTCTCACCTTAAACCATGACAGCAAGGGAAGAAGTAGTAACTGATAGCAGCAGCTGCATACTCTAACACTTTGGGTAGGAAATTTACTTAACATGAGGCAACAGATACATGTTTGATTGGTCAATTGTTTTTTTAAATCAAGAATAATGCTATTATCCCAAGATGGTGTCCACCCAAAAGAAACAAACTCAAAAGATGAGGAACCTGAAGGGTAAATGTGAAGGCAGGAAGTAGCGAATCAGGAAAAGGGATTCAAACATCAAAGATCATGTTTAGTAAGGTATAAATCATACCTTACGACATCATAAACTTCTGTCCTCCTCGTTGGGAAAAAAAGCTATCATATTTTCCTTCTTCCATGGGCTATTTCTGCTGATTACTCACAGTGTTTATTCTGCCTGCCAATGGGCTCTGAAGGCATTAAGTGCCCTACCACCAGGCAGAGTGGTCATACACAGAGCAGAGTCCCGCTGCAGAGTTCTGGTTGAACAAGACTTTCTTTTCTGCACCAAAGAAATCCAGTAGTAATGCTACTGTCGAGACATTCAAAACCAGTACTATCCATCTTCTAGTGATGCTGTGATGACCGTGATATGTAGCTCTTCCTCAGTTCTGTTTGTAAGCGCTGGGCATTCTCCTTTATTTGTGAAACAATAAAATCAACTTTTAAATAATACCATTTGTTTCCGATTGCACTCATTTTATAAGGTAATACAAAATTACTGATGAAGCAGTTCAGTTTACAACATGCAGTTCAACACTGAAAAAACGTTGAGCAAAGTAAGATAAGTATCACAACCCTGTTCACCCCAAGAAATTGTGTAGGGTGTGCAATGCACAGCTGATTTCTATTGTGATTTTCACACTCTACTGTTGAAAAGTTACAATGAAAAACAGAAATTAGTGGTTTTCATTCTGATTTGAAATTGTTCAGAAAAGTCTATACTGGAATCCATGCTGTGCATCTGAATTATTCAGATGGAGTTTAATTGCCCACTTACTTTGTGAAAGGAAAGGATAGCTCATAGCCCCCTTGATAGCTGAAAGGAAGCTATCAAAGATGTAGGAGAAAGAATTCATTATATTCCTCCCAGTATTTTTAAACTTCCCTATTCTTGAACAAAAGCATAAACTTCTCTTGATTATCCGTTCAGACCATTTATAATGAATGTGTACAGATTAAGACAAGAAATGTCTTCTTCCCGGCTGTGCAAGCACTGGTTACAATAGCAGTCCCTAAGACCCATAATTTTCAGCTTCATTCCCAAAGTTTTGCAAAGCTGTATTTAACAGATCTCATAGTTATACACAGCAGAAGTTGATCCTGTCTCCTCTGAAGCGAACACAGCATGGGAGTGGTGGAAGATGTCTTCCCCAAAATAAACCCTTTTTAAAAAAATCTGATTTCTTAGCTTAACTGAGAAATAACTATAATGCTAAGTTTTATATAAAACTGCTTTAACATAGGTGTGACTATCTACATATCTTATTGTATAGGTTTAACGTGATAGGTGTGATACAAAACTGGATATGAAATCCATAGAAACGAAATATCTTGCCTAAGATTTGTTGTTGGGTTTTTTTTTTTTGCCTAAGATTTGTTGCTGGGGTTTTTTTTTGCCTCTATTGACCGGTCTTTGAAAACCACTGCTACACAACCTTGATAATTATTAGCCAAATCTTTGCCGAAATATCTGTTTCAAAAAATGCCCTTTGGATGTAGGAGTGTTTTGAATTAAGTATTTTGTGATTAAGAACATCACAATTTTAGTTCTTGACATATTAGACAATCAATCATATTACATCTAATCAAGGGTCAAGTTTCTTTTTGGAAACTATTCATACTCCATTGTAGAGTTTTCCAGGAACTGAGTTGTGATGTTATTATATGAATATTTCTCCATATAAAATATGGTTGAAATATTCAAACTAGCTAAGAACCTGATTCAAACCTTCTGCTGTTGCAAATGCAAAATGACAGAAAGTGACAGAAGTGTGACATTTTACACCAGCTGAACTCACAACTGAGCTCAGAGCACATCTGAAATTATTCTGAAACAGTCTGAATATTTGAACTGATTGTAGTTATTTGTATTATCACTAGCATTTATAGGTATATCTTATGTTGCACTTATCAGAGAACACAACTGTACAAAGATGCAGAATGCCCACATTCATCATATTCAAAGAGCTAACAGTATCTGTTTCTGTGGTTGGTTATGAAATATTTATTTATTGCTGCACACAGCTGATCTGGTTGTTGGTAATGATTCATATTGATGAAGTTGTTATGGGAGACTGGGGGCAGAAGCATATATAAGGCTGAGAAAAGCTTACTGGTTTATGTATTCACATGATACTGTATGCAATACTTGTTTAATCAGTCAAAGCCAAAATGGGCCTGAATACAAACTGCTGTTTTCAACTTAGTCCCAAGAATGTAAAGAATTTAATTTTTAAGATTTATACATCTTTCTTGTCCACAGGGAGTAGGAGCCCTAGCAGCGTATTGCTCTGAATTCCAAGATTGCTCTCATATCATCTTATTAATAAAACTGTCAGTCACAACACCAATCTCACATTTTGTTATAGATTTCTTCTTTATTTTTCTATGGCAAGAAGCTCACAAAGACTTTTAATTGATCACCTACCGTATTAAGAATGAAACAATATCTGTCTAAGAGAAAAAAAAAAGTGCATTTAAAATCAAGTTGTACTTTAAAACGTTGCAGGGAAAAAAAAAAACATGAACTGGTTTGAGGCAATGAAAGTTGCTAGCATATGGCAGATTAACCTATGGTTGGTATCTGATATACATTCTCCATTGTTTAATCACCAAGTTCAGAGGGACTCCCTATAAAAACAAAGGTCTACATGTGAATGTCAGTAAAGCCATACCAATAATTATCTTCTGGAGGAACAAAATAAAAAGTGTGTTCACCATTCTTTAACAAGGGGGACTTCCCTGGCAAATGGAGTCAGGCAAATCTTTAAAAAAAAAAAAAAAAAGGGAAAATATTTATTTTCTATTGTATCTACATTTCAAGCTAGGCAAGGGAGGACTGCAAATTCAAGTGCCTTAGTCACATCACATTTTACTAAAGCTATATCCTGGTTGATCATGTATGAACACTTCGCAGCAGTACTTAAAAGCCTGAACTGAACATCTCATCACAGTGCCCGGAATTTTATTCACATCAGCAGAGTTTGGATCTTCATTACCTCTCTGCACATTATGCTGCAGGATAATGATGATCTCTTCTGATTTGCTGGAAGGTTTTGTAACTCTGGTGGTGAACTCAGTTCAGGCTTATTTTTACCAGCATCATTCAGGACAGAGTATTTTCTGGTGGAATCAAGTTAGTTTCCCAGTAGTCTTGTTTTGAGCAGTCTTCCCACTAGTCTTGAGCATCTACTCCAATAGAGCCCCAATTCTGTACAGATACTTTCTTTTTTATATTCTGCATAGTCTCACTGAATTTGAGGAAACCTAAATTTCTGCAGTTATTGCCATATCCTCTCACCTCAGATATTTTACAACCAATTCACCTGTGATTTTTTTCTTCAAAGCAATAGTCATAAACTTTAATTAGGCTAAATAAAATCAAGTATAGACAACAGCATAGAAAGCCTAAGACATTTCCTATGGCAAGAAAAGTATTAGAGAAAGCAGCAGTACATATCAATTTTTAAGATGGTCTAAGTGCCTCAACTAGGCCAAGTCAGCAAAGCATCAAAAATTTAATATAGGAACAAATGTATAGGCAAAAATAGATGAATGTTTGTTACATATGTCCTCCCTCTTACATGGCTAGCATATAGACTTACAAATGTAACAGCAGATTTGAATCTAAATAGGACACCATGTGGTCTACTCTCAGTGCTCTGAGCTATCTGGTCCTCCAAGTCCTCTTCTCCCCACATGATTTACAAATCACTCCATCAGAACCTCCCTGATTTTGGGGGGGAGGTGTGGAGAAATAGGGAGTAAGTGTTTAGGAAGTTGTCATTGTGAGAATTAGCTGTATTTCACATGATTTGACATGAATTTGGCTTGTGAAACTGAAGAGAGTCCAGCTATCCCTTCCCCACATAGTAATGACAGCCTGCTTTCCTTGGCGTGTGTGTATATAACTACAGTTTCACAGCTCAAGCCCCAACTGTTCTTTGTACACAACCAAGCCAAGGTTCATGACTTCAAGACCTCAGTGACATCCACTGAACAGCCCAAAAGCCAGGAGTAATTGCAATTATCGTTCAGTTACTGTGAGGAAGAGACAGAAGATTCAATTCATCACAGTCTGAGTTTTTCAAGACAGCATAATGAAGTTACATAGACACCTTGGACTGATTTTCAGTGCGGATGAATGCAGAACTTCCTTAGAAAGGGGTAGGCAAAGTCTTAGGGATTGGGAATTACCTGCTATATTAGCCCTATACCTATTCTTTCAAGGAGAAAAGCATTAGTTTTGTTTTGTACAGGTGGATGAGCACAAAAACCTAAGTACATTTAAAAGCTTACCCACAATATTCGAAGTAATACTGAGGATGTTCTGAGCACTGCTTATCTACTGTTTCTGCAGGAGAAGAAATAGCATCATTACACAGGATGGGGAAAGGAAATCTACCTCCCTTAGAAATAGTTCTTAACCAAATGTATGTGAAAATACTCTGTAGATGTGATTAGGAAACTTATGTTCGGACTTGTTATTTATCACTGCTGGAATTAAGTCATGCTTTTTCCTTTCAAGCCTCAAAGACACTGTCAACACCAAAATGTTTTTGTTGCTTAAGAAAGAATTAAACCATTTACTCACTTAATAATTCATTACTACTATTTTGAAGAAATTTAATTTTAATTTGAAGCCAAGCGTGGAAACTTTTTTTTTGTTTCCAGTCTAGAGCTGACACAAGAAATGAATCCATTTCTGTTCTTTCTTATTTCCATTCTCATCAAACCTCCCTAGCTCCTGGCTGTGGACTCGGAGTACTTTCTTATTGAAAGACTGTACCTTGTGCTGTGCCTGGGACTTCTGTGAGGAAGCCACATTAATAGTTTCCGGGCAAAAACTGACCCTAAATACAATGCCTATTCTCATTCTTAAAGTCACTGCACTGGGCTGTATTATCAGAATCTATCTAACAACAAAGTCTAAACATACCTTCAAGTGAATAATATAATTATACCAAAAATGTCTACAACATTTTCTGTGGAGCTAGCTGAATTACAATCCTAGTATGACATATCTACACAACTTGCTACATCTTCCAAATATTATCAAGTTGGGGATTTATTTTTTTTTTTTTGCAACAAAACATTTTTATTTGCAGGTGAAACTGTAAAGTCATTTACATATGAAGTGCAGAATATCAGCAAATAATAGAAACCACGAATTTCAATGAAACAATATCCATTAAAAAGGATCCTGTCCCTGTCCTCTTAGTTCAGCCTACATACTGTAAATGAACTCAGAGTGTAACACATTTTGAAGCAATGGAAGTTTTATGTACTATCTTCTCTTACAATGTTGCCAGCTTCAAATATTACTTACAATAAATACAATGATTCCTATGCCATTCTCAGAAACCTTTTAAGTTTGATTTTGAGCTCTAAGCATTAATGTTTTCAGCCATTCTTAGCAAGTTCCTTGCTGTCCTCTTTGCTGCACACAACATGCATCTTTAAAGCCTCAAGCCTTCAGCCACAACACATCATCAAAAACCTGGCAAGATTATTCTTGATCCCACACATCTGGAAACCATAGCTTTGGGGGGGGGAGGGCCGGGGGGGGAAGAAAAAACCCAAAACAACCAGAAATTCTCACTGCTAATTTTATTTGGTCTTACGTATGATATGTTTAAAAGTAATTTTATATATAAAGATTACACTGCTAACTTTGCAGTTCATTCGTATTTTTTATACACTATGCATAATACTGATTCAAACTCGTATTTTTTATACACTATGCATAATACTGATTCAAACTCTCTCTTTCAAACAATCTGAAAAAAACCCAGTTTTCCATCAGAAAAAAGTGTGTTTTCTGCAAGTAATACAGACTTTAAGTTATAATAAGTTTGGTTTCTAGTGATTCTTTACAATAACTTTTCATAAAAATAGCTGAAATTTAAAACACTGGAAGGTTTTATTTTCATCTAACTTATAAACAACAGAGAGAAAAGAAATCCAGACACTTTGCATATTCTTTTTTTAGTACCATTTCTGAGTATGTTGTATTTTTAGATTGTAAGATCAGAATGACAAGAACACCTTAATTTCCACTAGTGAACACTATCACTGATGAGGAGGAACACTGATCACCCCATGAAAGACTTGCTTGTACTGCTGTAGCATTCTGCAGCACAGATCCACACATCACTGGTCAAATGACTGTACAAGTATGGATTTAATTAAGTATGTTTCTGTGGAGTATTTCGATTGCTCCCTTTCACTGTGGTGAGAGGGATGCTTGTGAACAGCCTAACGAGTGCCATGCTGGTCCATAAGTTACCTGACTGACTAAAAACCCTAAAACTGAGTTCTGATAGATGCTGTAGCCTGGAGTTTTCAGAAAATGCACACGAGCAGATATTTCCATATTCTTCGCTAAATAAACTAGTGGTTAATGAGCTTCTGACACCCCAATGCTTGGTAGAGATACACAAAGAAGTAGTCTTTGCCACCAAAAGCCATATAAGAGTCCATATATCCAAGACATAAGACAACAGATGGATGCATGTAGACATATTCCCTGCTGGCTGTCATCCAGGGTTATTATGTGGTGCAGGAGCCAACCTCCAGAGCTAGCCAGCTTCCCGTCGCTGTATTTATTCAGTAACGTCAGCCCCATGTTCGAGCTAGAAGCCTCTACTGTGGCAGCAACAGTGTCATTGTTAAATAAGTCAGGCAAGGTTAATTACCAGTGTGTTTATGTATAAAGATGATCTGTGATGAGAAAGACAACTCAGGAAAAGTACAATGTGATTAAATACAAGTAAAACACCAGGTTGGTTGTTTACGCTTTCCATTGCTGTAGAAGTAATTTTCTAACTCACGAGCACAGCTATCAGAGCATAGCTTTTCCTTTTAGTCCAGAAGCTGATTCACTCAGCATTTATTTAATCAAAAATCAGCATCCCTACAGCACATATTTTTCCCCTCATAGGCTATCTATGTTGCTAGGTTGAGCAGTAACTGAATAGCTCTCACATGCAGATGTATTACAGACCTATAAAACATTACCACAATTTACTGAGCCTGGTGAGGATGCTTTTGTTACAGCTTTTGTTTTAAATCCAGTACTGTGTCTGCCTCCTAGGGCCATGAAGTAAGTCTTTTTTAAAAGAGCTACAGATTTATTCCTCCACTTTGAATAAGTGAAAACGCATTTTGTTGAAACCTCTTGAGAGTAAATGGATATACTATAGAATCCCCTTTTATTTATGGGTTTGATGAAAGCATTTGGCACTTAATGATTCCCAGGCTATCCCCAGTTTAAAAAAGAAGAAATCAAGTGTGCTGAGTGTTAAAATGTTTTCCACCAACCTCAAAGCAAACTTAATATAAAGACTTTCTTCAGGTATCAAATTAGTATGGAAGCGTAATGCTTACTGACTTGCCTCTTCAACATTTAGACTCAGTATAATGTCACATTTTGTTCTTAAAACAGTGCTAAGGGGTGAGCCTATCCAGGTGGCCACCTGAAAACCAAACCTTTTCCTCTCAGTTTTATCATCTACTACTCCACCCATCTCCAATTTCTTCACAAAACTTTGCAAAAATTATTGAGATTACAGGCATCTGTACTAACTCCTCAAACCAGCCTTATAACAGAAAGAATTGCAGATTGTAATTTATTTAAACATAATGAACTTCTATTAGATTATTAAACTCCTCATAAGAGATTGTTTTATGTTCCACTACCAAATTGGTTCAATAAACAAAATTTCTAACAGAAAGCTACTGACAGTATAACTACAGAGAGGACACAATAAATTGACACTGCTAAAAGGCTTTATGTAGGGTTAGTTAACAGCAGTGACAGCTTTTGGTGAGCAAATGCTATTTACACTAAAGGAGAGAAATATTAAACAAAACTACATCAACTTTTAGGCCAATACTAATTATTCATAATAAATTGCCAGGAATTAGCAAGCTCTTTAACACAAAATACACCACCTACAAATCTCAGAACTACCTATTCCCATTTGGAATAGTCAAGACTTTTCCAACGTAAATATTTTAAATGTAAAAACCACTTAAATTTTCTCAGAAACTACCAGCCATCAGTGTTGTCCCAGACAATCAGTTTCGTTTTAAGAAAAGTTCAGGCGTAACATGCTCATCCTATTCTCTAGCCAACATATTTCTCCCTTTCAGCATTTGCTCCTTCTTGTCAGCCTCTTAGGGCTCTGTTCTTAATATCAGTCAGATTGCTCATATTCGTTGAATTCAAAGCACTTACTTACAGAAACTGCAAGACATGTCCATTCAGAGTACTATGTGTGATGTGCTAGTTCTTACTATATTAGTTATTCTCAGTCTATAAGGTCATCTATAGGAAAAAAGAAAATCTCTAAGACCATTCCACAGTTTATGTCCTTTTTACAAAGGCAGTTCCAAGTGCATTCAGTTAGGCCCCTTCCGCACAAGAAAGCTACTTTCTATTTTTCCGTTCAGAGGAACAAACTTTGTACTGAAGACATCTATATAATTTGTTATTTGTATGGATCCTTCAGCAGAAAAAAACACCATATAAAATGACTGTGCATGCAGAACACTCTGCCAAAAGAAGTTATTCTGTCTCTTAAAACATGAACTTAAAAAAAAAAAAAAGAAAAAGAAAAAGAAAAAGGATAAACATTGTGTCCTAAGGTTCCTTCCAACCTGGATAGCTTTAGCCTATTCTCTATAATGAATTGTTGACGACTGACTATTAACAGAAACTGTGAGGAATAAGCAGATATACATTTATACACTCCTATGATTTCATTGCAGCTTTCTGCAGTCACTACATACCTCTAAAATCCAAAAGCTACTGAATATTAAAGTTGCAGCAAATTTGGCTGTTCAAACACACTTCTTAGCTTGGCAAAAAGTTCCCCAGCTCTAAGGGGAAAAACTTAAACTCTCAGGGTAATCATCCTCTGAAACCTAAAATTCTTGCAGTCTTGGCCTTTTTACTTCTATTTCACACACAAGGAGGAGTTTATAATGAGAAACCTTTGAAATACCTCAGGACATTTTCTAATGCAATCCATTAGTTATTTTGAGAAAACCAATCATTATAGTTCTAATGAACTTAGCTTGCCTCTTGCTTCATTGCATTTATTATTATTGTTCTTTTAAAAAGATATGATGCACTCATGGCAAATCCATCCTAACTATCAGACATCCACCTGATTCAATCACCTGTCACTGACTGGTCAGAGTAGCCTTGTTCAAAGTCATCAGTTTTAGAGTCATTTGCAGAAGTGCTGCAGGCCTATGATCTCTTTGTTGGTTAAAGTTTCTAAACTGCCAGGTACCCCACTC
Organism: Fulmarus glacialis; assembly: GCF_000690835.1. Classification (NCBI taxonomy): domain Eukaryota; kingdom Metazoa; phylum Chordata; class Aves; order Procellariiformes; family Procellariidae; genus Fulmarus; species Fulmarus glacialis. The sequence continues at coordinate 49,706 of NW_009186393.1, forward strand.
TGTCTAAAATAACTTTTCCTTTTATGTACTTTGAAATACAGCAGCAAAACTGAGGTCAGAAACACTTCCAAACTAAAAGAAAGAGCAAAATAAACATAATTTTTGGTATGTGTAACATCATTTCACCCTTGTAACTGCCTCCTTTGATACAGTTTAAACCTGCTTCCTACGGACCACTGAAAGTCCCCAGCTTACTCCTAAGAGACATCCAAAAGATAATCATGGCTGCAGTTTTATGTGCATGAGCCATTAGACTAGCCCAGTTTACAATCAAAAGGACTTGCTCCCTCCCTTCAGACATCTTGGGTTTCTACCGCTTCCCTCTGTGAATCACTAAGTCAGATATTGCCGAAAATTACTTCTCTATTTCTTCAGCTTAGTTTCCTAGCATACTAGCAAGTAAGAACAGCTCACAGGAAGGGTCTATGCCCACAGGCAAGCGATGAGAGTAGCAGTTCTTATTTACAGTGGCAGTGAAATTAATTCATGGTATAACTCTGTAAGATACAGTAAGAGAAGAAAAGCAAGCCAGCATCTTAAGGGTACAGTAAATAATCCTATGAAGATGTCAGCTCAATATAAAATAAACCTACATTTTCATTTTGAAATGGGAGTACAAGGGAAGCACAACAGTCCGAAGGGAATAGTAGATTTAGTAAGAGATAAAGTGAATGCAACAAGAATTGTCAGAATTTGTTTCCACACAAGAAACAACTAAATTAATTGTTTTCATCCTGGCAAGGATAAGATTGAAGGGTAATGTGAAAAAGCGAATGCACCAACCATTCACTGCCTTTTTTAAAATAAGGGTTAGAGACATCAGATGAGGCTCCCAGGGTTAGACTAGTCAGAACAAATGGGGCTCTTCATACAACACGGTATAGTTAAGCTTGATGACGCCAAACACTGTAACTACTCACATACTCACTTGTATGTTTGTTGTTTTGGTGCGGGGTTTTTTGTGGTGGTTTTTTTGTTTGTTTGTTTGTTTTTGCACACACTCAGTTGGACAAATCTATGCAAGAAAATTGATTAAATACAAAACCAATCCCTCCGCTTTGGGTAGTTTCTGAGCCACGTGTTGTCCAAATCTGGGAGAGTATTCAGAGAAATACTACCACCAATGTGCTCTGCCCTGATACTTTTACTTTCCCATAATGATGTTATTAGGGAGAGAATAACAAGCTTCGCTCAGCTCTGATTCACTCTGGAAATGTCACTATTCTGTGAACTTACTGTCAGCAGACCTATGCATGGAAAGGTGCACTTTCACTGGAGGACATCTGTGAATCTGAAAATCAACAAGCTGAAAGCTACTGACTGAAGCAAAGCTCTTAAGGAACATTAATTATTTGCATTATCTTCACAACTCTTTATTACTAATGCTTCCTTTTTCCTCAGTTTTTCTTACCATTTGCTCTTAACTGTCAAAAAAGATGGCTCATGCTACTGACAGTTGGATACCACAACCCTTTTTCTTCCCCAATGAGACAGAACTGCAGCAATTTTTTTTCTTTTCTGTCAGTTTGTGCATCTCAGTAAACCATTGCACCATCCTAAATTTTATAACTGTTTTAGTAATTTGGATAACACACATCTTGGCAAATTGCATTCCAGGAAACCTTAATTCACAGGAGATTCCCTGGAGCTCTATCACAGACTGATGGTGCCTACTGAAGCATAAAAGCACCTATGCCACAGAAGATATATTCCCTTCCACTTAAAAATTGATCAGGAATATAATTCCTTGTAAGTAGCTGTCTCAAAATCAGTAATGTTTTCCTATAAATGACACTGTGTTCACCACTACACCTGAATAAACACAATCTTTTGCTGGGACTCCATCTCTGTGCCAGACCCTGAACCAGTGTACGGTCCTCTGGGTTACAAAAGTATTGCAAGTTTTACATTAAGATCATCTAAAATAAGAGAACAAACTCTCTTGTTCGGTATGTTAGTCACCATCTGTGGCAAGTGGAAAAAGGTCAATACAAAGTTTTTTAAAAAAAAAAACAAAAACGCTGCCACTGGTCAACAAGCATTTAACAGATCTCCATGTAATGCAGGGAAGGAAAAGCCAAGACGCCCTATAGTACATTACACAACAGAAATCACTTTCAGTTTTCCCTAAAGTAAGGTAAGATACAGGGGAAGTCGCCATAACAGTTCCCCTTTCTTTTCCCACTACCATTTATGTGCTTTTACAACATCCCTGTGCTGGCTGTCGTACTTACCGAAGTCAACTCCAGAAATTGGTTTAACTCACTAACCTTGCAGAAAAAAAATGCCATTTCCAGTAAATATTACCCAGATTATGATTTGTCGCATTTTATGAGCCAATTCAATTAATTGAGGCTATGTAAGCAAACAGTGCAAACAGGATATGAGCAAAACAGCTAGTACTGAAACCCCGACAGTCATACAATACATATGTCAACATTTTATTTTACATCTGCTTTAGGGCAAGTCTGGTTCCAGGAACTGACTCCCCATTAGTGTTTAAACACAAATTAATGTGCCCTTCTAGATGGCCTTTCTCACTTTAATTTAATCTGATGGGAACCTATTTTGTGTGCTTGCAGACCCCTCCATAATATAGTCCAAAGCAAATGTGGACAATCCAGAGATTTGCTTCAAAAGCACATCCCTGACTCGAGCTGAAATGCTAATGCAAAGGCACTCCAACAGGCCCCATCAGCACGAGGGCCATCATAAGACAAGACCATGAGAAAATAGGGAAAGGAGTTAGCAGGTGCAAAATCATACTCTTTAAATAACAGTGAGCCATCTCAAATACCCAAGGAACTATAGCCACTGCTGTTCTGTTACCTTACATTTTATGTTCAAAAAGCCATGAAGCAAACCTAGGAGTGGACATATTCTGTGGTATGCATCAAAATATCTCAGCAAAGGCAGGTATATAAGCATTGCCCCTATAGGATTACTCTGTTATCTCTGGCAGCAAAGGGGTGGGAGGAGGTTGCTGGCACTTGCTCACTCACTTGTCCCAACGCCACAGAGGACAGAGACAAGCAAAAAAAGAAGGTGAATATTTTAGTTAATGCATTCTTTAATGTTTTGCATTAAGACTAATGTTTTAAAGGAATTTGGATAAGAATTTTTTTCCTGCACTTTAAACTTGTACCGAGTCGTATTTCAATCTCAGTACCCGCTTAACCACATTCTGAAAGTAGCTGGCAGTATAACTTCAGACAACGTTTAACAACGATTACCTTCATGGACCAGGCTAGTAGCCAGTATATTTTATCTACTGATGACTAAAATTGGACGTTTCTGAGGAAGGTACAAACTGGATACTTACAGAATAGCATGTTCACAAGAGAAAACTTTCCCTGGGCCCTGTTAACATTTCAGCACTTAAATCCTAAATCATTTCTGTTCTGCGCCCCTTTGCCAAGTACCTCTGGCACTTTCATACCTGAGTATGAGCTAAAGCAAAGCTACTGGCTACTTTCCAGGTTAATGAGTTTCCAGTCTTAAATGAAAAGACTAGAGAGAAACTGTAAGAAATGTTTGCAAACTACTCAAGTATTTTGTTGCACTAGCAGTGCATCTGCCTGGGGAGCAGCAGCCATCAGAGAACATTTGTCTTTTTTGGCATCCCATCTCTCCTGCCTCCTTTTTTGCCCTCACTTTTTCCCACCTAAGGAGAGTGCCAATATCAGCCTAACTTAAAAAAATTAACTCCCATAACATCTTCTCACCCTTCATGCTGTCCTGTCTCCTCTTTCTCCATTTGGTTCTGGAGATCAACATGACAACAACAGCAGCAGCTGCATACATTAGCTGAAAACATTTCAGCTGTAACTGCTCTAACTGAGACATCATAACTACACTAATGTTCTCATTGTTAATTTGTAGTGCTCTCATCAGTGCTTCAGACACAAAAAGGGATTTTTGCAATTTTACAGAGTGAATTTTGCAATTCACTCCAATCTTCGTGTAACTTTCCAAGTGGTTTCTGACAAGTCAGTCTGTAAGTTCACCAAGGTAAATTCTAGTATGCAACATTAGTCATAAGGAAAGAAGAACCACCAAAACAAATACAGGAGCAAAGGGAACACAAATATCCCATACAGGAGGAATTCTTCTCCTTTCCAATACGGTCACAGAAACTCCAACATCACCACAAGTTTTAGCAGTCCCAAGATATAAATTGCTACTTGTAATCACCTTCCTGCTTACCGATATAAGGCTTTCCAGGCAGTTCTTAGTTTTTGACTGTCATCCTGGGCCTACTGCATGTATAAGACACATTAAAGCAATTTTCTCCTAAAATCACTCCAGTGACTTTAAATTTAATGCATTCTCTATTTTGTTACACTTATCGTTAAGCACAGCTACTGCTCATCCTGTATTGGTACCTATCTTCTTAAAACATTATAATCACAGACCGCTTACCAGACTATTTCTGGATCACTGAAGTCTGCAGTCACTAGACACAGTTATCACGGCAGAATAAGTTCAAGGTATAACACCACAACTGAACATGCCGTGAAGGTAAGAAATTCAGAGTGCCAATGAAAAAAGAATTTCTGGGAATGCTAGACATTCATCACCAACATGAAAGTGTGTTCACTTTAGTCTTTAGAGGGAAAAAAACCCCAACAACACTTTTATACAGCACCCAGGAACTGTTCTTGGAGTAAGTGGGAAGACAGAATACAATCCTATATTGTACAATTCCTAACTCTCCTATGCAATTGCCAAAAAACAGCCGTTACTTCTTCACGTACATCATAACAGTTCTAGGAGTTCTGCATAAGAACTCTGCTGGCTCAAAATTTCATAGAGGCAGCGGAGAGAGGGCATTCAGACTCTCTCCTTCTACAATTAGTAGCTGCAATAACAAAAGCTATCCGAGACTTTCATTTTACTGGTCTGCATCAATTCTACTGAACAAGACTTGCTGCATTCTCTCTCTCTCTTTCTCTGCCAGCACTTGTTTTGAACTACAAGAAATGGTAAGCCAATGCTCCTCTCCCTTAAATTGATGTAAAGAAGGAAAAACTCAAATTAAACAGCTTTATTGCCTTTTGCCTGCATGTGCCTGTCTGCAATTTTCAATGAATCCTAGGCTGGAATGTGTATGATTTTATCACAAAGAAAGTGTGATGGTATTGTTCATATTCACCTCTACAGGGATACAGAGTCCAGCCAACAGGAAAAACATAGGAAGCGAGTAGGAAAATCTCCCCTCTTGCTGCAGAGTGGCAGTAGAAGCCCTATTTTCGCTATTTTAGAGGACTCCCCTCTCTCTGTCTGCCCACATCTGTCACAACCCTACCTGCACCTGACAGCCCAGTGGCCAGGGACAGCCCCCTTGATGAAGACATTCACTTCAGCAAAACTGAATTAGTTCCACTGTCAGGGAAAAAGGACCAGTTTCGCTCTCAGAAAACCTACACCAGTGCTTAGGCCTCCTTGTCCAGACATGAAAGAGAAGTGCCACAGCTGGTTAAATAATTCTGCTCAGAAGATTAAGTATGTAATGCAGGCTTTTGAAGGGAAAAGCAAGAGTGGCTGTCATGCTTTCCGTTGTCCTGATAGCCATGCACTTTACGAAAGATGCCAAGTGTTATTGCAAACACAGTTTGTACTTCCATGACAGTAAGTGCTTCTCTGCTCCTTTTCATTGCCACAGACCTGTGCTTTTGATCCATCAGCAGTGCTCAGCACACATTCCCAAGGGAAATTCTTTGTAATGTACCTTCATCTTGATCACTGACCTCAAGCTGGTCCATACCCTAAGCACTAGTGCAAAGAGCTGCAGTTGCTTTGTGCAGAACTTTATCTGATTACCAGATTTCAAAGCAGCTAAACCCAGACTAATCCACCACATAAAAGAGTAAAACTATTTTTAATGCAGGTTCTTTCTTTTAAAACCTAACAAGGGGCCTAAAATTCAGACCAAAATTTAGCATAGCTTTTTTCTGTCCCAGAGCCAGCCTTCTACAGTTTATCAAGGAAGATTATATTGTATTAAGATTATTATTCTAGAAATAATAGAGCATTAGAAATACTTCGGAAAATCAAACATACACACAGATCCAAGAAAATGTTATGAATACAAAAAAAACCCCGCAAACACATGCAGAAGATGAAAGTGGAAGAGCTTAATCTATTCATAATCAATTAGTAATTATTACTTTATTTTGATACTGCTAATATATCCTACAAGGACATCAGCGGTTTATATTTTGCTCAAAATAATGACTAACAAAGACAACTGCACATAAAGACTAATTCATTTATCTACTCCATTTGACACAGAAGTCACTTCATATTAAGCTGTGTCAATTCTTTCTAAAAAACCACATAACATCTGCAACACTTAAAAATATATATAAATGCTTAGAGATTGGGAACTCCAGCTGCTGTGAGAATGAAGGCATCCTCATGACATCAGAAGGCAGGAATTATATTTCATTCACCCTTTTTGCCATGGTGGAAAAAAAAGTCAACGTGATCCAGATGTTTGTTCTGGATGTTAGAGAGTGTCTACTTGGTAATTATTGTCTGAGACACAAGCTTTTTCTTTATAGTGCTGAAATAATTGATTTAATCCAGAGGTAAAGAACTCAGAAATACAGCAGCCTTCTTCCATTACTCTTTCAGGGTGGAGGACATGGTTTAACATTTTTTCGCATTTTGGTACTTAACATGAAGTCACATGAAGTTATCCAATAGCCAAACAAATCAAAAGAACATTATAATCTAATGAGTATGTAAGTATAATAATGACATAAGTAAATAAACAGTATTAGAATGGCAAGTTAGGTTTCCTACCAAGTCACATGAAATTCTGGTTTTTGTAATAATGTCATTTGTCAATAAAGGTACAACAATTTGTTTGTAGTTATTTTCAGTTCTATATGAGAATGACTCTGCTTTTCTTTTTAACGGGGGAGAAACCGAAGTTTTAATTGCAAGGTATATTGCAAGTACCCAAAATAATTTTTTTTTTTTTTTTTTTTTCTTTCAAACCCTGTGCACTTACTTGCATCAAACACACTATCTCCGAGCTCAAAAAATTCCTGATTCCATTCCCAGAGAATACAGAGGAGCTAGGCATCCAGGGAGAGGAGAGCTGTCTCACCACAGGCCCAGCACAATTCCACTGAGTTTCACAGCTTTTCACAAGGTGTGACAGTGCCCCACCCCTCTAGACCAGTTCAGGCTTTTGGAAATACACCAAGCAGAGTCAGAGGTTTAAATCAGTCATCAGCATAGACACTTAGGCCGACATTACAACAGAGCATTAACATCACTACTCTCAGAAGCACCAGATGAAATGACAAGTATTCCTGTGTAACAGAAAAGAGAGGAGCGGTAAATTGCTATAAAAGCTTGCATAAAAGTTTCCATCATTAAATTACAGGAGAATCATACAGTATATATTCACAGCACATCCCCTTCCTTAAATCTGGTTTACAATACCAGCTGTAAGAAAAAAATCACGTACCAATTTTCCTTGATTTCCCTAAATGATGATCAGTGCTTCTCCGACACGGACAACCAACATGTGGCACAACCTATGCAAATTCAACAGCAGCATAAAAACAATTATACTTGCAATATTATTAGAGCTCTTAAAGCAGCAGAAAACACAGTATTTTTGCAACAAGACTGCTGCTTCTTGAGCAGGCTTAGAATAAAATGGAATTTATTCAACTGTGGGACCCAGACAGATCTAGTAACAGAAGCACACAGGGAATGCTCTGGCCTTGACTGTTTTTGCTTTACTCTCCTTGCCGTTACCTTAATAACACAGGCATCACAGATATAAATTGAAAGCCTCACTGGTAACAATAACTGCACAATTATCATCCCTATAGTGGACGATCCACTGTGATGTCTGAAAAGTCTTCCAACCTCCAGCATACTGACAATACAGTGCAAATAATTAATGCAGCCCATCAGGCTGATGCCAATCTTACAGGTAACACCTGACTTCAAAGACTCCATCAGTTGGAGAAAAATAATGTAATACATACAATGAAGAAAACTACGGCTCCAGTTAACTGAGTCTTTATAGACAAATGCTATATGCTTCCTGGTGCACCTGCATTATGCACCAAATAGAAATTAGTCAGAAATGCTGGTCTTCAAATACTGGTTAAGTGGACACGCTGGCAATGGGCATTTATTTTACAAAGCATAATTTATTGCCAAATGCTGCAGATCCATACAAGCTGTGACAGTGTTAGCCCACATCCAACTTGTACTACTAGAATTAATCATGTGTTGCTGCAAAGTCTGAAATGTATGCTCTTTACAAAGGAATCCAGATATATGGCACAAAACTTAAAAGCCTCTGGAACAGCTCCTACTGAAACTTCCCTGAGGTCATCAGGAAACTATAAACTACAGTGAGGCTTTAATCTCTATCACCCACCAGGTTCATGAATTAGCAATGAGAGGAGCTCTTCTAGGAAGGCAGACACTGACTGACATCTGTTTTGGTACAGAATGGCTGTAACAGCACACTGAAGTTTGACAGAGGGGCAGGGTAGGAATGAACCCAAAATACTGGCAACCAGGTTTAGGAAGCTGGCTGGAGGTTCACAACTCAGCTAAGATACAGGACATTTCAGGAAAAGTAGCTAAAGCATAGATGAAATTCAAGTCATAATGTTCATGAAGATGTTACAACAAAGATGTCCCCTGCAAAAAAGTTAGGACCTCAAGCAAGTGCTTGAGTAAACTTCCAAAAAGAAACAAACAAAACACATTTAAGCGAAATCCTAATGATTTTTAAAGGTTTCAAGAATGTGTTGAACTGTTTTTTTGACTAATGATTTCCTCAGAGCTTTGTAGATGAGGAAAACTTTGGGTTAAATCTCTTCTTATTCCCATTAAAAAAAAAAAAAAAAGAAAGAAATTAAAATCCAGTCTGTAAAGCCTGTGCATATGTATAAGATAAAGAATGAGGGGGAAAAACCAAACAAAAAACAATACCTAGAATGATTTAACAAACTGCTTAATTACCCAGATCATTCTAACCGTTTCTAACATTTTTATGGAGAGTGGGGTGAGGAAACAACAACAAAAACACTCCAGTTGGCTACAAGACGGAAACTCCTAATTAAACTATTTATGTAAGTACCCTACTTCCAGTGGTACCAGCTAAGATACCAAGACAAACTTTTTTGTAAACCTGATTGGTTAGGTAAGGAAATTATTTATTAGATTCACATTATCAATGATCCCCATTACCAGTGATACACATAAGTAGCCTGTTTAGAAACGACTTGAAAACAGAAACCCGATTTCTTTCACAAGTCCACCAATATTTGTAGCTGTATTTGATGACATCTTCATTAACTCAGACTGAAGCAGCTTAAAATCAGCAAAGGCCTTAATCTTTCTGCATCTTACATTTCCATTTGCAGCTAGAGACCAAAATGATACCTTTGCTTTGACTACCACTGTAATTCATTAACATGGAGTTAGTCAGGAACAGGGATTTAATCAACTGGGGTTTTTTTGGGTTTGGTTTTTTGTTTTTTTTTTTAAATGAAGTGTTAAAGTGGCAGTGAAGGACCCTGGGTGGCTACAATTATGTCACTAAATGTACCTGTCTAGATTTGAACTAGTCTCCCTTTATAGACAATAGAAAGAAATATTTCTAGGGAGTAATTCGTTTCATCATGAAGAAGGCATCTGAAACAGGTCAGAAGAATCATACCATAAAGTTATCTCTTTCTCTCCAAAGATTTTAAAAGGAACTTGACAAGTAGCTAAGGGGCAGGCATCTACATCAGGCAAGTCCCATGCCCAGTTCCTGGCAAAGCCTGTGGGATTGGGACTTAGGTGCAAGAATCACACCATTATCATTTCAAGATTTTATATATTTATTTTTGTAAATACACATAAAAGCCATTTTAGTGCCACTACAAATACTTCGTATCCTGTTTTTCTCCCCAGAAGTGGGGGGAGGGAAGGGAGGGAAGCTTCACAAGTAGAGCATGAGAAGTGTGTTCAGAGCACATTGTAACAGAATAAAAACTTCCCAGAAAAATATGACTCCCTCCTCTTTTTCCCTCCCCTGTTAACAGATCAGTAGTTACCTCCAATTATTCTGTCACAAAAGTTATCTGGTAGTTTAGACGACTGTGTGTGTTGCAAAACAGAGATTCTGTTTCAACATACAAAATCTTCTCTGGAATGAAAGAGGTTAAAACATATGCTTATGCTAATGAAATTCCCAAAATGAATATTTACACAAGTGAAGATAAGTTTTCATACATGTTTAGCTTTGCAGCAGCCTGGGGGAAAAGAGAAGCATATTTTGTGCCAAACTAAAGACATCTCATTGTGTTTTTGTGGAAATCATCACCCATATTCCCCATCCTACAGCTAATATAGGGCCTACATATCTTGGCAGGAAGAAAGAGAAGGCAGGGAAAGAAAATAAGTCATATTTAGGCTCTACAAAAACAACAAGGTGCAGCAAGTTCTCTTTTCACTTTGATGGGACTGAAATTCATCAGGATTGTTATTCTTCTTGAAGCTACAAACAGACTAAGCACATTTTCCTTGTTTAGCCTAATCATTCAGCATCTCCTATAGACCAGCAGGCACGTGAGCAAGTCAGGGAAACCACATGGTCACACTAAGCCCAGTCCTTGTGAATCCATAACTATTATTTTGTTTAACGTATTTGTGAAGGCCATGTACCACAGCACAGAGCGTGGAAACCACCGTCCTAGCCCTTCATTATAAATACCACAGTTATCAAATATAGCCAGCACAGAAGTTCACAATAGACCACAAAATTACACTTGCTGCAAAAGCCAGAGTGGTCCTCCATTTCCACTCACACCTGTTTTTGATCAGTATATTTGCATGGAGCTTGGCCTACTTGAAGCCACGTACTGGAGACGATACTATACACGGCACAAAATCCTGGAACGGGGGACCACAGAAGCAGCAGCCCAATGCACCAGCACCGCACTCCCTGCCTATTTTTCCGCTGTGCTGAAACACGGGGAATTTTTTCCTCCCCTCATTCACATAGGTAAAGAACAGGAATTCTGTATTTAAAAGTCCAAGGAAAACATGGTCATCGTAGCCAGTCAACTATCAAGGACAGTATCATGCAGTTTATTATTAAAAAGCAAGCATCCAATTAACAAAGGAAATATTGTAGGTAGGGAAGAAATACTAACCAATAAGAAAGTGAAATAAGCCAGGGACAAATAAGTCAACACACTAAAATCTAATCACATTTGCTGCAGATATATTTCAACATCACTTTTGCACCTTTATATTGTTACCATGCACAGACAGATTCTTCAGGGAATTTCATTCAAAAAAGGTGTATCTTGGATCTTACAAAATGTGGATGTAACATACCTGGCAGGAGGGGTGGTGTGAGAAAAGGAGGAGGAAGGAGGGAGGCAAAACTCCCAATTGTTTCTAAACAGTCAGAAGAAGATATGTTGCAGCCTCCACTGCCAGCATAATTTTGGGGTTAAACAACAAGAGGTTCATCAGTTGCTGATACAGGAGAAGCCTGAGACCAAGGCGATAGAAATGTCAAGGTGGGCCCAGTCCTGCAAGTACCTTCTCTTGGCTGTTGACTATTTCAGGACTTTTAGCCTCTGTCCTTCCAGGGCGCAGGTTCTTTTCCCACCTAAGTTTCAGCCAAGTTCATCCACAGTTTATCTGTTCTTTTGAGTTGCCCAGGCCTTTGGCACTGCCAAATGCTTGCATTCAGGACAGGACAGCATTAGACCTATCAGTTGAACCCAACACTATTTTAAAAGTTAGACGTTTAATAGTGCTTTCTCTCTTCTCATGCATTTTGACACTTTCTAATTAAACAAGGTAAAAATAAGTAAAAAGGAGTTGAAACTACTTCTGGTCGTTTTCAAACTGTATGTTATTCTACTGTTGCAAAAGCATCTGAAGTCAGATTATAAATAACATACATCACTGAACGGATACACTGTACCCACGCAAGATTTTGTAAAAGGTGACAATAAATTTCTCTTTTCCATCCTAATAAAAATTGTAACAGTGTCACATAAGATCATAGACAACTTTTCATACATATTATTGTAATGTTGATGTTGGCTCCAAACAATATATAGCCATATCATTATGGTTTACTAGAGCATGGGGGCGGAGGGCAAATCACACCCCACTTCATCACCCTGCTGTTTCAAGGAGTTAAACAGATTTTTTTTCTTTTCAAACCCCTTTGGTTGGAAAAGCAATAGAAGGCAAATATAAAAGCATCTATATAACAGAGGAGAGATACTTGCCTAGGAAACAGATTGTACAAATACTCCTTATATTTTTTTTATTAAAATACAGATGTGTGCACCTACTTTGCAGCTGATGTTAAAAACAAACAAAAAAAATTATAGTTTTGCACCTAATTTGACCATATTAAAAGTGAATAACATCACAGACAATTACAATCATACTAACGTACAGGTAGGTTGAAATGATTGTGGGAAGTACTAGTTCAGCAAAACACATTTTTCTTTCCATTTACTTGGAAACAGGTATTATCTTAATTACTTACCATTAAAAAAAAAATCATGCCTTATGAATTTACTTTTAGTAATTTGATCCTTAGATTTGAAGTGCTGCCTTTAAATATTTAAAATTAAATATTTTTCCAGATCTTGATATTAGAGAATCAAAACATTTTCTTTTTAGAAAAACATTTTTTTGCCAAGTTATTTTGCCTCATTTAAATAGTATTAAAGTAACGCTTGTAAATAGTTTTTCTTGGCATCCTTGTAATATTGCTATAGTGTCCAAAATGTAATGACATTTTGCACAGTTAAAAGATGGAGGTTTATTATGCTTAATAAAACACATGAATCTGCAGGTAAATCTGAAGACAAGGATTGAAATGACTAAACTTGAACAAGCACACGTTTGCAGTTTCAACTGGCGATAGATTACTTTCTTCTGAAATACTGTCAGACAAATCATTCTGAGTACTCAATGCTGTACACGACATCGCACATCAAATCCATGGAGATAGAAGTACTATGCTTGTAGAACAGGAGTAGCTTAGAAATAGCCATGCATTTATCAGCTCCAAACCACTACACTTGTTCCTATGCTTAGCCAGTAACTAACATGAAAAATCCCTATTAAGCTGTAAAAGGCTCTTGGCAATAGTAAAGGAGTAAATGTTTGCAGAAACAGTGTTTTACTCATCCACTCTTATGTATTTGCCTCACTTTAGAAAACCACAATTAGCAATGACAGTTTAGAGTTAGCATAAAGCTATTCAGGCAACTTGAACACATCAGTCTGAAAATTTCATTCTCAGAAATCTCATTTGGCTCCCACCTACCCTCTAAGCTACCTATATTTCTTGAAGGGGTTAAGCAGGTGGCTGAGACTCTTTCTGCACAAAGGGAAAGATTTGCTTCTAGGCTTGCCCATAACTGCTCAAACCTTGGCAGAGGTAAACAAAGAGCATAGACCCAAGCCCTGCCAGGATCTGCAAAGGAGGCGATCCCCTTCCTTGCCAGGTTTTCTCAGCCTGTGTTCTTTTTTTCTTATCGTTCTTATTTGTGTTCTTCAAAAAGACTCCACCAAGTCCCACTCTAAATCCCACCTATCTGGGAGAGAAGGGAGGGGTCTTCTCTACCCCAGCAGTACCATTACTGGAACACCTGGCTGAGGAACAAAACATGGCTTTAAATTCCCATCTCTGCTGAAGGTGATAGGACATGAAAAGTAAACTCTACACGTTACAGGGCTCTCTAGCATCTTTCTCCACAGAAGTAACTCTGCTTGTGTGGAAAAATTACTTCCCAGGTCAGTGAGAACAAGAAAGAAAGAAATCAAAAGCCATCTTACAGTCAATGTTTAAAAATTGGGTCCAGAGAGTGCAAATGTAACTGCATAACCTGGGAGTTAGAGTATTTATTCAGGATAGGGACAACTGGCCTACCACACTTCGTATTTTACATTAAACATGCCATCATTTAAATGGCTAATTGAACAATTCCACAAGCATAACTGAGAGCACTCCGTCACAGAATACTTTTCCACTCCATGGCTTAAAGCACTCCCACTGGAGATAGTTAAGTAGGGTTCAAACCTTTCCATTAGAGAAGAGACTTCAGCCTTCGTTTTCCAAAGCCTGAGCAAATATTCTAACCTCTAACTAGATTTTTATTTTCCTTTTAAAAGCTTATTGTTCCAACAATGTTTTCTTTCTGAGAAGCTTATGAGGGGTACAAGCTACTGGTGGGATAAAAACACTGCACCCACATTTTGTGGGAACAATTAGTTTGTTCTTTTAAAACAAGCATCTGTGGTTCGTGTCTTGGGAATAGAACTGAATTTAAACACAGCTCAGTATCCCATTAAGTATCTGATTAGCTGTACTTGCCAGATTATCACATTCACTGACACTGGATTTATTAAATTTGATGAAATGAAATAAAGGAGGTTGGGAAAGGAGTGCCAGAAAAAGTACCTTTCTGTGTCTTACAGTGCTTCTTCCTTAAGGGCAACCTGAGACTGCTGCAGTTTCAAAACTGCCGTTTCAAAACTTTCTGGATCTTGGCCACAGAACATTCTTTTCAAAATTGCCATAGACATAGATCACTCAGACATGGGACACACAGAGACAAACAAAAAGCCGGAGAGATACATAGCTGCACACAAGCAGCTGCTGACTTTTGATACAGGTCACAAGCGGATTGTCCATAGGTCTAGCACTAGTATTCTTTCTCTCCCAGCACCTATTAGACATAAAAAACCCTACAAACCCACAAAATAATATCTCAGTTTTCTCAGAGGCCACATAAATGTTCATAGTTTAGTGTGGTTTTTCCTAGCCTTCTCTACACTGCAAATTTTCTTACTTTAAAGCATAATCTTACCCGTTGTGACAACGAAGATCACAGTTCAGCAGCCTGCTTCTTAAAACAAGAACACGTTACTGCTATAGGAATGCAAAGGAAAAGAGGAATGTGAAGTTCAGAGCTCTGTGCTAGAGCAAGCATACTAAAATGCACCCTGAGGGCTCAGCTTGCAGAAATTGCATGAGCAGAAAGCACAACAGGTGTTTGCAATTGTTATCAGCTGAGGAGCAACAGCAAAATGTAATTGCACCCAACAGCTGCATAAGTACTCCAGAACTCCCACCTGCCTCTGCCCGGCTGCCTTTAAAAGAGCAGGCCTCCAAAAAATATACTACTGTAAAGAAGTGGGGGAGATGGTAGCACAGACAGGGAGTTTCAATGCCTTTTCTTTCTACATCAGTATATTGATTACTACTATATCAGGTGGGCACCAGTTCTGGCACCAACTTTGTTTTAAAAAAATCCCAAACCAACAAAAAATGACACATGTCCCCCCTGCAGTGATATGAATAATTTAATAAGAAACTTAGCCCTTTTGAGATTTTGTTAGTGCCTGCAGGCACTCCCCGTGTGCATGCAACTGGTCAGCAGGACTGCCAGGAGCTGTGTAGCCAATGCCCAGATTCCAGAGAAGATGAAGAGGCCGGCTGCTCGCATCCCCCAGACCAAGGCAGCCCAACCCAGCATGGAAACAGACCTGCAGGGCCCTAAGGAACACCTTGGGGGCCTGGGCAGGTGTTCCAAATTCAAGTTTAGGTGCCACAGAAAGAGGATTTTTTCCTTTTTGATAAATACTTGGAACATCTTAAATCCTTCTAAGGTCTCCTCTGGAGAGGGCCATAGGTAGAAAACTTGGCGTTACCTAATTTGTTTTCCAATTAATATGGGTAAGAGGAAATATGAATGGCATAAAATAGATATACAAACATTCTTACCTATTGTAGATGCGATAAGATTTATCCGAGACATTTTTTTTACTACACAGACAATGAAATGATTTGCATAATAGTTACGCTTTTTTATATCTTGCAAATCCTGAAAATATGTAACAAGCAAGTCTTAAAACAAGAATTGGGGAAAGGGGATTTCTGTTTCACAAATAAATTATTGACAGAAAGACAAATATTTTGTATAATGCTGTTACCTTACATTTTGTAAACTGTTTTGGCAAACAGTATTACTATATCCCTTCTCCATTTGCAGTTCATTTACATACTCCTCGTGTCTTTCTATACGGCTACTAGGTATGCCTGTTTTAAGAGTTTAATGCAATCTTCAGCCAAATGCCATTTACGTATTAGAAAACCCCAATGCCAAACTGCTAACTTTTCATTAAATTAGTGTATCTATGGTTTAATACTCCTGTATGTAAAATTGAGATGAGGTTCAGATCCATTAACTCTTATACCATATATTAACCAGCAATCGTAATGCAAATAGGTGGGTTTCATCTTAGAAGTGGTGGAATTAATAACTATTAGTTTCATAGGTGCTAAGAAGTGCAGAAGATACATATTTTAATGACAAATTTTTGGCATTGATTGATGTTTCAATTTTCTGTTTGAAAGATATAGCTGCTGAATATAGTTACAATGACATTATTCTGCATTTTCCAACTTTGGTAAATTAACTTGCTTTTTATTCTTCTGAAAGCTGTAAGGTCATACAGTTTTGCAAAGTGAAACATCTGATACAGGAATATTTCTGCTTCATCAAGATAAAACAGTAAAGCAAAACAATCAAGCTGATTTTCAAGAAAAAAATTGTAGTCAGTTGTAGAAACGCAAAATAGAACTGATGCAAGAAACGAAATTAAAACCTAGAATTCTTATCGAATACTGTATTTTACATTGTTACTGTATGTTGCCAGCAAGAACAAGCAGACACTTTTGAGGTTTTTTCTTACAATCATTGCTATGATTTTAAGAACATGGGAATCTTTTAACTTTTACTTCAGATTTTTAATGATTTTTTAATCTTGTTATAGCAATGAATTTCTGCTTAGCAGAAATAAGCAGCAGGATTTCAGTTTGATCACAGGACCTTGACCCTTTCTCAACTCTTAGTCAATAAGCCAAACTGGACATCCAGAAAATATGTGCAGAACAGTTATGCATTTCTGAAAACCTTCCCCTATAATCAAGTGGAATAAACCCATCCATCAGAGTACCTATCTTCAAAGATGATGGGAAAAAATCTGGGTTCACTGAGCCAGTGGAAATTCCTTCACCTTTTCAATATGCCAGTAACCAAATCAAAAAAGGCAACTGAATGACTTCTGAAAACAATACAAAATCTTGCAGAACCAAATAGAAGATATGAGTAGCCTGTAAGGCAAGGTGATGGTAGAGTGAAGCTTTATCAAGAAAAAATGCTGAGATCAACAAGTGATTCACAGCTTAGAGTGAGCTCAATGATAGTGATGATGAGGTCGAGTGCTGATGATAAGGTCGAGTGCTTATGGGTAAGGATGAGAGGGAATGCCAACAAGGCAGATATCCTGCTGGGAGTCTGTTATAGACCACCTAACCAGGATGAGGAGGCGGACGAAATATTCTACCAGAGGCTGGCAGAAGTCTTACAGTCGCTAGCCCTTGTTCTCGTGGGGGACTTCAACTTTCCGGACGTCTGCTGGAAATACAACACGGCAGAGAGGAAACAGTCGAGGAGGTTCCTGGAGTGTGTGGAAGATAACTTCCTGACACAGCTGGTAAGCAAGCCTACCAGGGGAGGTGCCTCGCTTGACCTGCTGTTCACAAACAGAGAAGGACTGGTGGAAGATGTGGTGGTCGGAGGCCGGCTTAGTGATCCTGAAATGATCCACCTGAGGTGGAATGATCCCTGAGGTGGAAGACAGGGACGGCGAGCAGGATAAACCCCCCATAATCCAAGAGGAACTTGGATTAACGACCTGCTATGCCACCTGGATGCT